>NW_026512624.1:260000-267500 GCF_027579735.1 Bombina bombina
TACTGATATATGTAATGTTTACAAACAGACAGACAGACGTCATACAGACAGGTGCTGTACCTACTGATATATGTAATGTTTACAAACAGACAGACAGACGTCATACAGACAGGTGCAGTGCCTACTGATATATGTAATGTTTACAAACAGACAGATGTCATACAGACAGGTGCAGTGCCTACTGATATATGTAATGTTTACAAACAGACAGACAGACGTCATACAGACAGGTGCTGTACCTACTGATATATGTAATGTTTACAAACAGACAGACAGATGTCATACAGACAGGTGCAGTGCCTACTGATATATGTAATGTTTACAAACAGACAGACGTCACACAGACAGGTGCAGTGCCTACTGTTATATGTAATGTTTACAAACAGACAGACAGACGTCATACAGACAGGTGCAGTACCTACTGATATATGTAATGTTTACAAACAGACAGACAGACGTCATACAGACAGGTGCAGTACCTACTGATATATGTAATGTTTACAAACAGACAGACAGATGTCATACAGACAGGTGCAGTGCCTACTGATATATGTAATGTTTACAAACAGACAGACGTCACACAGACAGGTGCTGTACCTACTGATATATGTAATGTTTACAAACAGACAGACAGACGTCATACAGACAGGTGCAGTGCCTACTGTTATATGTAATGTTTACAAACAGACAGACGTCACACAGACAGGTGCTGTACCTACTGATATATGTAATGTTTACAAACAGACAGACAGACGTCATACAGACAGGTGCAGTGCCTACTGATATATGTAATGTTTACAAACAGACAGACAGACGTCATACAGACAGGTGCTGTACCTACTGATATATGTAATGTTTACAAACAGACAGACAGACGTCATACAGACAGGTGCTGTACCTACTGATATATGTAATGTTTACAAACAGACAGACAGACGTCATACAGACAGGTGCTGTACCTACTGATATATGTAATGTTTACAAACAGACAGACAGACGTCATACAGACAGGTGCAGTGCCTACTGATATATGTAATGTTTACAAACAGACAGACAGACGTCATACAGACAGGTGC
This sequence comes from Bombina bombina, assembly GCF_027579735.1. NCBI lineage: Eukaryota > Metazoa > Chordata > Amphibia > Anura > Bombinatoridae > Bombina > Bombina bombina. Next base: position 261,077 of record NW_026512624.1, read on the forward strand.
TGTACCTACTGATATATGTAATGTTTACAAACAGACAGACAGACGTCATACAGACAGGTGCTGTACCTACTGATATATGTAATGTTTACAAACAGACAGACAGACGTCATACAGACAGGTGCTGTACCTACTGATATATGTAATGTTTACAAACAGAGTGAGAAAGATGTGTAGTGTGTGGCACAGGGACAGAACTGTACAACACTGACAAAACATGTGCAGTATGATGGTACGGTGATCCAACACTGACAGAAACTGTCAGACAACAACAAATGCAGATTGTTTACACCAATGGGTGCAGAAAGTGACAAACACCCTGTTTGAGAGACTGTGACAGTGACACAATGTGACAAACACCCTGTGTGAGAGACTGTGCCAGTGACAGATTTGACAGTGAAACGCTGAAAGTTAGGAGGTACAAACCATGTGATACAGTGACGAAATACAGAGAGATACAGTGGTAGTTACACACTGTATGATACTGTGACAGCTACACACTGTATGATAGTGACAGCTACACACTGTATGATACCGTGACAGCTACACACTGTATGATACCGTGACAGCTACACGCTGTATGATAGTGACAGCTACACACTGTATGATACCGTGACAGCTACACACTGTATGATACCGTGACAGCTACACGCTGTATGATAGTGACAGCTACACACTGTATGATACTGTGACAGCTACACACTGTATGATAGTGACAGCTACACACTGTATGATACCGTGACAGCTACACACTGTATGATACCGTGACAGCTACACGCTGTATGATAGTGACAGCTACACGCTGTATGATAGTGACAGCTACACGCTGTATGATAGTGACAGCTACACGCTGTATGATACTGTGACAGTTACAGATACACGCTGTATGATACCGTGACAGCTACACGCTGTATGATAGTGACAGCTACACGCTGTATGATAGTGACAGCTACACGCTGTATGATAGTGACAGCTACACGCTGTATGATACTGTGACAGTTACAGATACACGCTGTATGATACCGTGACAGCTACACACTGTATGATACCGTGACAGCTACACACTGTATGAAACCGTGACAGCTACACACTGTATGAAACCGTGACAGCTACACACTGTATGAGACCGTGACAGCTACACACTGTATGAGACCGTGACAGCTACACACTGTATGAAACCGTGACAGCTACACACTGTATGAAACCGTGACAGCTACACACTGTATGAGACCGTGACAGCTACACACTGTATGAGACCGTGACAGCTACACACTGTATGAGACCGTGACAGCTACACACTGTATGATACCGTGACAGCTACACACTGTATGAAACCGTGACAGCTATACACTGTATGAAACCGTGACAGCTACACACTGTATGAGACCGTGACAGCTACACACTGTATGAGACCGTGACAGCTACACACTGTATGAGACCGTGACAGCTACACACTGTATGAGACCGTGACAGCTACACACTGTATGAGACCGTGACAGCTACACACTGTATGAGACCGTGACAGCTACACACTGTATGAGACTGTGACAGTTACACACTGTATGAGACTGTGACAGCTACACACTGTATGAGACCGTGACAGCTACACACTGTATGAGACCGTGACAGCTACACACTGTATGAGACCGTGACAGCCACACACTGTATGAGACCGTGACAGCTACACACTGTATGAGACTGTGACAGCTACACACTGTATGAGACTGTGACAGCTACACACTGTATGAGACTGTGACAGCTACACACTGTGTGATACAGTGACAGCTACACACTGTATGATACCGTGACAGTGACAGCTACACACTGTATGATACAGTGACAGCTACACACTGTATGATACAGTGACAGCTACACACTGTATGATACTGTGACAGCTACACACTGTATGATACTGTGACAGTGACAGCTACACACTGTATGATACTGTGACAGCTACGCACTGTATGATACTGTGACAGTGACAGCTACGCACTGTATAATACTGTGACAGTGACAGCTACACGCTGTATAATACTGTGACAGTTACACACTGTATAATACTGTGACAGTGACAGCTACACACTGTATGATACTGTGACAGCTACACACTGTATGATACTGTGACAGTTACACACTGTATAATACTGTGACAGTGACAGCTACACACTGTATAATACTGTGACATTGACAGCTACACACTGTATGATACTGTGACAGTGACAGCTACACACTGTATGATACTGTGACAGTGACAGCTACACACTGTATGATACTGTGACAGTTACACACTGTATAATACTGTGACAGTGACAGCTACACACTGTATGATACTGTGACAGTGACAGCTACACACTGTATGATACTGTGACAGTGACAGCTACACACTGTATGATACTGTGACAGTTACACACTGTATGATACTGTGACAGTTACACACTGTATAATACTGTGACAGTGACAGCTACACACTGTATAATACTGTGACATTGACAGCTACACACTGTATAATACTGTGACAGTGACAGCTACACACTGTATGATACTGTGACAGTTACACACTGTATAATACTGTGACAGTGACAGCTACACACTGTATGATACTGTGACAGTGACAGCTACACACTGTATGATACTGTGACAGTGACAGCTACACACTGTATGATACTGTGACAGTTACACACTGTATGATACTGTGACAGTTACACACTGTATGATACTGTGACAGTTACACACTGTATGATACTGTGACAGCTACACACTGTATGATACTGTGACAGTGACAGCTACACACTGTATAATACTGTGACAGTGACAGCTACACACTGTATGATACTGTGACAGTGACAGCTACACACTGTATGATACTGTGACAGTTACACACTGTATGATACTGTGACAGCTACACACTGTATGATACAGTGACAGCTACACACTGTATGATACCGTGACAGCTACACACTGTATGATACCGTGACAGCTACACACTGTATGATACTGTGACAGTGACAGCTACACACTGTATAATACTGTGACAGTGACAGCTACACACTGTATGATACTGTGACAGTTACACACTGTATAATACTGTGACAGTGACAGCTACACACTGTATAATACTGTGACATTGACAGCTACACACTGTATAATACTGTGACATTGACAGCTACACACTGTATAATACTGTGACAGTGACAGTTACACACTGTATAATACTGTGACATTGACAGCTACACACTGTATAATACTGTGACAGTGACAGCTACACACTGTATGATACTGTGACTGCTACACACTGTATGATACTGTGACTGCTACACACTGTATGAGACTGTGACTGCTACACACTGTATGATACTGTGACAGTGACAGCTACACACTGTATGATACTGTGACAGTTACACACTGTATGATACTGTGACTGCTACGCACTGTATGATACTGTGACTGCTACACACTGTATGATACTGTGACAGTGACAGCTACGCACTGTATGATACCGTGACAGTTACACACTGTATGATACCGTGACAGTTACACACTGTATGATACCGTGACAGTTACACACTGTATGATACCGTGACAGTTACACACTGTATGATACCGTGACTGCTACACACTGTATGATACTGTGACTGCTACGCACTGTATGATACTGTGACTGCTACGCACTGTATGATACCGTGACAGCTACACACTGTATGATACTGTGACTGCTACGCACTGTATGATACTGTGACTGCTACACACTGTATGATACTGTGACAGTGACAGCTACACACTGTATGATACTGTGACAGTTACACACTGTATGATACTGTGACAGTGACAGCTATGCACTGTATGATACTGTGACTGCTACACACTGTATGATACCGTGACTGCTACACACTGTATGATACTGTGACAGCTACACACTGTATGATACTGTGACAGTTACACACTGTATGATACTGTGACTGCTACACACTGTATGATACCGTGACAGTTACACACTGTATGATACCGTGACAGTTACACACTGTATGATACCGTGACAGTTACACACTGTATGATACTGTGACTGCTACACACTGTATGATACTGTGACAGTTACACACTGTATGATACTGTGACTGCTACGCACTGTATGATACCGTGACAGCTACACGCTGTATAATACTGTGACAGTGACAGCTACACGCTGTATGATACTGTGACAGTGACAGTTACACACTGTATGATACTGTGACAGTGACAGCTACACACTATATGTTACTATCACTGTTACAGTGACTTGGACACAGCCTGAGACTCAGACACTAGCAGAAAATGAAATAGCAAATAAAAGCATATAATACAGTGACCAGCACATTATACAGAGTGGCATGAACACACCACCATATAAACGCACGGACAGACACACGTGCTGACAGATTAATTGATACTTAATTAAGACAAATCTCAGAGCTGTTTGCTCACATGTGGGGTTCAGAAGCCATGAATAACTAATGCCATATTCAATCCTTTAGCTTCAAGATGGCGTCAGACCTGGGGAGCAGCCTGACGTCCATAGACTGGCTCCCTCAACTTAATATCCAGACAGGAATAAAGGGGTCTCTTCAGGCTGGTGGGGGGCGCAAAGCTCCTGGGTCCCCAACAGATCCCAATGCTATATTGACAAAGGAGGAAGCGGCGGCACACCGGGATGGGAAGCCACCCTACAGCTATGCCAACCTCATACAGTATGCTATTAACTCGGCGCCAGCTAAACGCATGACCCTAAGTGAGATATATCGTTGGATCTGTGACAATTTCCCGTATTACCGCAGTGCTGGTGTGGGTTGGAAGGTAAGTGGAACTAGAAACAATGAGCAATACTAAATAGTGAGGTGCTGGTGTGGGTTGGAAGTTAAGTGGAACAATGAGCAATACTAAATAGTGAGGTGCTGGCAGTGCTGGTGTGGGTTGGAAGTTAAGTGGAACAATGAGCAATACTAAATAGTGAGGTGCTGGCAGTGCTGGTGTGGGTTGGAAGGTAAGAGAAACAATGAGCAATACTAAATAGTGAGGTGCTGGCGGTGCTGGTGTGGGTTGGAAGTTAAGTGCAACAATGAGCAATACTAAATAGTGAGGCGCTGGCGGTGCTGGCACAGTAATTATCCCTGTGGAACTGAGCAGCTGGGAAGGTCAGAAGGACTGGGCATTTAATACTGGGGAGGAGGAAACCTATTGATGACCAACAACGTACAATGATTAATAGAGGAGAGCATATAAAGTAGTAATGTGAGGGCGGTGATACTGGTGTGTTTATATTTCAGAACTCTATTCGGCACAACCTGTCACTTAACAAATGCTTCCGGAAAGTTCCCCGGCCAAGAGATGATCCAGGAAAGGTCAGTAAAAAATGTGGTGGTGAGTGGGATAGATGTGCGCTAAACAAACATATACTGGTGCCGGTATTGGTGGGATGCTGGAAATGTCAGCAAAAGGGACTATCGGGAGGTGAAAAATGTACAAAGGGAGTAATTCATCAACTAGCGAGAGAACTGGTGAGAGGGGGTGAGATGCGTGCAGGTGAGAGGGGGTGAGACGCGTGCAGGTGAGGGGGTGAAACGCGTGCAGGTGAGAGGGGGTGAAACGCGTGCAGGTGAGAGGGGGTGAAACGCGTGCAGGTGAGAAGGGGTGAGAAGCGTGCAGGTGAGAGGGGGGTGAGACGCGTGCAGGTGAGAGGCGGGGTGAGACGCGTGCAGGTGAGAGGCGGGGTGAGACGCGTGCAGGTGAGAGGCGGGGTGAGACGCGTGCAGGTGAGAGGCGGGGTGAGACGCGTGCAGGTGAGAGGCGGGGTGAGACGCGTGCAGGTGAGAGGCGGGGTGAGACGCGTGCAGGTGAGAGGCGGGGTGAGACGCGTGCAGGTGAGAGGCGGGGTGAGACGCGTGCAGGTGAGAGGCGGGGTGAGACGCGTGCAGGTGAGAGGCGGGGTGAGACGCGTGCAGGTGAGAGGCGGGGTGAGACGCGTGCAGGTGAGAGGCGGGGTGAGACGCGTGCAGGTGAGAGGCGGGGTGAGACGCGTGCAGGTGAGAGGCGGGGTGAGACGCGTGCAGGTGAGAGGCGGGGTGAGACGCGTGCAGGTGAGAGGCGGGGTGAGACGCGTGCAGGTGAGAGGCGGGGTGAGACGCGTGCAGGTGAGAGGCGGGGTGAGACGCGTGCAGGTGAGAGGCGGGGTGAGACGCGTGCAGGTGAGAGGCGGGGTGAAACGCGTGCAGGTGAGAGGGGGGTGAGACGCGTGCAGGTGAGGGGGCAGACTGAGGGAGTGTGAGCAGACTGAGGGAGTGTGAGCAGACTGAGGGAGTGTGAGCAGACTGAGGGAGTGTGAGCAGACTGAGGGAGTGTGAGCAGACTGAGGGAGTGTGGGGGGGGACAGACTGAGGGAGTGTGGGGGGGACAGACT
>NW_026512624.1:275000-375788 GCF_027579735.1 Bombina bombina
TGTTAACCGGGGCTCGTCAGGCGTGGGATTGCCTGGTCCAGTTCAGCCCTCTGGGGGAGCGACTACTCCTGAGGCCTCAGCGGGTCAACCTCTGGGGCCGGTAATTTATTTTGTCCTGGCGGAGGTATGTTGCACCTTCGTTATAGACTGGCGCGCCTTCGTGTTCTACTAAGGCACGTTTTTTGGGTTGCTGGAAGATCCCACTCTTAATGGGTCTGTGGATTCTCAGTCTTAATCTTCGACTGGCTTGCATGCATAGACATAAGGGGAAGAAGTAATCTTCTTATAGTCTTTGTTATTTGTGTATCCTTTAGTCTTTGTTATTTGTGTATCCTTTTCCAGTTCTGAGCCTGGAAGTCTCGGACCCCTGTTGGGCTGGTCCTGTGGGTCCGTTTTATTTGGTCTAAAGTTCATGTTGTGGTGTGATGTTTCCTTCGTGAAATTTCTTCTCTGGAATTGATACTCGTGATTTTGTGGTCTCACTGTTTACAAAAAGTCTGTCTGACTGTTCTTTATCCCTCCATCTCGGGGGAGAGTATGTGGCCTTGACAGTGCTGAGGCCCTTAGTTTCAGGCTGGTCCTGACTGGGAACAAATTCTTCTGTCTTTGAGGCCTAATTCAGACAAGTGGCACCTTTTTATGTCCGGTTGGTCCGGTGAGGGCGCCTAGTGATCACAATATGATTTGTGTTGTTTACTTGTTTTATTTTACAAGCATCAACTAGCATCCTGAGAGGACTTGAGGGTCCGTGGTTGCTTAGGGGCATGGGGGATTGGTTCAGTTCTCATTCGCCTTTCAAGCTAGTGGGCCGGGACTCAGTTGAGATCCGCGGCGACATGCTCAGTCGTTTCTGATTTTTCAGGGAACTAGAGTGTTCCTTCCCGTTGTGGGTTGGAGGCTTGGAGGATTTAGGTCCTTCATCCCGCCGTTCTTACGGTTTTGCCTTTCATGGTCTCTTTGGAAGTGTTTTTTTAGGATAGTTCCTTTTAGAGGTTCTCTTCCTTTGGTTCAAGACTTTCTGGACTTTGTCCGTTTTTCTGACGGTTTTGGCCGCTTAATTAGGAAGTGAAGGCCATGCGGCTCTTTCTTCCTTTGGGAGTTAGTCATCTCCATATCAGGGGCAATAGGAGGTGTTGTCTCTTTTTTTCCAAGCTTTTTGCTTAGGGGATGTTTTTCTGCCTGAGTTCGGGATGCTCTGCATTCTTCTCCCTTGGGTGTGGTCCACTGGAACGTTAATCTGAAAGGATTATGGAGACTAGCCTTTCTTTCTACTCTCTTTCGGGTGACTCTGTTCTCGTTCTCATTTCCCTTAGTGTTGCCCTTGGGGTTCTAGAGAAATTACGTGACTTTGTCGTGGCCTAGCACCTTGTTTGGGGGGTGTTGACCTCCGGTTCCCATTTGTTCTCTTCCCTTTGGGCTGGGAATTTTGAGTAAGTCCTGTACCCATTCTCTGGGTTTCCCGGTTTTCATCCCCTGTGACTCTGATTGCTTCAGACGGGGTGTTCTTCGTTCTAGGACGATTCGGTGTCCAGGGTTCTTGTCTTGGATCCTTCTTGGATGTCTGGAGACTTATGATCCTGTGGACTGGTTCGGGACGACCCAGTTTTTTTCAGGGACCCTATGTTGCGACATAGGGGCTAGCTCATAGGGCTTGCAAGCAGGAAGGCCAGAGTTCACATCCATCTTTGTGTACTGGTTATAAACTTTAAGGCCTGACTTGTCCTTCGGACGGAGTGTGCTCCTCTTCATGGGGAGTTTTTTCTCTGTTGGGTCAACAGTGGTGTCTGGATGATTTTTTCATTCGGTCCGTGTTTTGATCATACTATGGCTTCATGTCTTGTGGACATGTACGCTGTTCTTATCTGTGCCCTTCCCTTTTGAGGGGATAGTTTGTCTTCCTTATCAGCTGAGGTTTCCTCTTCTCTGGAGGGTCTTTGTCCTGCCATGTGTATAGGAGGTTGGATCAGGTGGCTTATTTCTGTAAGGGGCAGCATCTGCTGCTCTGTGGGCTCTGTTCCACTTGTTGGAATTTGATCTCTCTATATAGAGACTGTCTAAGAGATGTGACAGGTCTTCCTACGGATCTATTGCATTTTTCACTGTTCAAGGTCCCAGGGGGTTCTCCTTGAGAGTGACTTATTTTGGAGGAGTGGATTGGGTTGGCACCCGAGCTCTGTTGGAGTGGGTGAGTAGCCCCTTTTTCTTTCCATTTCCTGGGGGCTTGTGTTTGGGGTCTTTCTGTCCCTTTTGTCTATCAGACATGTCTGTCGCTTGGGCTGGTCCGGTGTTGGAGCAGGATCTGAGATTGGTTGCTCTGCTAAATTCGCCCTCAGAGCATTCGAGGTACGGTAAGCCTCTTGAGGTTTCTCGTTTCTCCATGTTCAAGGTTTGTGGGAAGGACTGGCGGCTCTTAGATAGCCTGCAACGTTATCGGCTGGTTAGTGGATACTTAGCAATCTGAAGGATCCTATCTTCAGCTGCTTTCTACTTGCCCTGCAAGTATTTAAGTTTCTGAGTCATTTTTACATGACTGCAGCGTGCAGTGTTTTTGCTTCAGGTGTTGTTCGTCAGACCTATCTGAGCTTGCTGCACGGGGTTTCGTTTCTGAATATTTAGGTATTCTGAGCTACCTTTTTGTGACTTGGGGACCTTCGTCTTCAGTTGCTTTTTAGAGTGCGGTTGCACTGTGTTGGGGAAGATCCTCTCTGTTTCAGACTCCTGGACTTTTCCTGTGGTTTCTGTATTTCTGGGGTCTGGATGTTGCCTCCCCTTGTTTCTATGAGACTGGTGGGTCTCTGTTGGTCTGGAGTTCCTTATGCTAGCTGGACAGCTAGCTCAGCATACTAATGCACTGTGGCTACTCTGCGCTGTAGCAAACCAAGGGTTGCAAGTTTGATCCCCAGCGAAGTCTACTCAGCCTTCCTTCTTTCGAGGTTGATAAGATGAGCAGCGCCTTGAGCCCCTTAAGGGGGATTAGCAAAGCTTTAGAAGAACATTCATGTTTTCTCCGTGTCTTTTCTTCTTGTGGAAGAATACAGTAGCTTGCTCCCTTTCTTTAGTCAGGGGTGTGTTGTTTGGAGACCGACTGCTGGGCGACGGTGTCTCCTGGAGGCTGTTGACTCAGTCGAGTCTAGTTCCTGCGGTCTCTAGCAAGGCTTGTGGACTATCTGCAGTCAGGGTCCTTGGGTCTTTTCTTTTTCAAAGTTGTTCTCGACTTCGGACGAAGCGGGATGTTGTTGGGAGGGGTTTTCAGGCCTGGTGCCCTCAGAATGGGCCGCCTCTTGTACCCTCCTGTTTTTGCATTCAGTGTCCTCTATAGCTTGGGTATTGTTTTCCCAAAAGTAATGAATGCAGCTGTGGACTCTTTCCATTTATGAAGAAAAACTTAAATTATGCTTACCTGATCATTTTCTTTTCTTCAGATGGAAAGAGCCACAGCTCCCCGCCCGTATTTTTCTGTGGGGCGTCTGTTATTTTTGTTCTTCTGACACCTTTTCACCCTATCTACTGTTCCTTGTTCCCTCTGCAGAATGACTGGGGGATGAGGGAATGTAAGGAATCCACTCCGGATTTTCCACTTGTTCCATGCTATCACAGGTCACCTGACCTAAGTGTATTTAGGAGTTCACCTGTGTGCAAACAGGTGCTTAGTTATTCTTCTTGTAGCAGTTCTAGCACTCCTGCTCTACTTTGCTACTCGTCTAAATATCAAGCTCTCTCTTTTGGATTACAATCTGTTACTTGTAATATTGAACCAGTATTACTTGCTACAACTTATAACAACGTTGGGTTACTTTCCAGCTAAACTACAAAAATCTCCTGCTTGTCAGTCTTCTACAAACAGCCGCATTCGATCAAGCCCTTCTCTAATCGGCTGTCTCGCCGCAACTGCCTATACAAGCTTTGCGCTTCATACTCTGACTTCGCACATTGCCGAACTTATTTCAAACACTTACTGTGAGTAGGGACTGACTCGTTTACACTTTATCTGCTTACCGAACTAACGGTTTGTTCCTTTGCCTCCGCTACTTAGGAGAACTCTCTCCGCTTGTGCCGCTGTCACTCACTGCCTTGGCTCCTCCCATCCTCTTCAACACAGCTCGGCACTATCGCGGTCAGAACAGACAGCTACACATTACAGCTCTGTGAAATATTTTGGGCTCACAATACTGAAGGGAGACTTTGCATAATATGAGCTGACCTGACATCCTGCAACTTTGCTACAGATCGCTTGTTCCTCTTACGTTGCAGCAACTGTGTTATTCAGAGTTCATTATCAACTTTTATACAGAGTTATCTGGACACTTTATATATAGAAGAATATATCTCATCAAGTCATTTCTCCTCCACTCTTCTGTGCTGAATTATACAGTTCATGTCAAGCCAGAGATTTGCACTGCTTCCTGTTATTTAACAAATAGGTAACAGAGACAGCCTCTGAAACCATTCCTCCACTGTACAATATATTCATTTTCTTACAGTCTATGCTTATTAATAGCCTGTTTAACAAAGTGATACATTTACATCTGTTCCCAAGTCTGCAGTTGTGATCCTTTGCTCCCGCTTCATTAGGCATTACAGGGAAGGGGGAGAGGTATGTAAGCCTTTGGCTGGGGTGTCGTTGCCTCCTCCTTGTGGCCAGGTTCTGAATTCCCAAAAGTAATGAATGCAGCTGTGGACTCTTTCCATCTGAAGAAAAGAAAATGATCAGGTAAGCATAATTTAAGTTTTTTTCTCGGATCAAACAGGTGTTGGTGGCAGAGAGGCCCAGTTCATTGGCTTCCTCCAAGCACCGCCATATAGTGTAATATTCATAGGTGTGAGCAGACGGTGGTACAAAAGTGTCCAGGCACATTATAATGTTCTGCTGAAATAAGTGTGTAGTGAAGGAGAAGTGCAGAAAGCAGCAGAGACATATGGGCTCCTACTCGCATGTGCAATCACTTGGCTTTATCCGCCTGGTAGTAAGGCTCAGTACATCTCTCCCCTGCAGCAGGACAGCACTGAGCTAGAGGGCAGTGTGACAGCTGATCCCTACTCAGCTGCCGGCAGACCTTAGTGAGGCTGAGAGACCTTCCCCTACTCAGCTGCCGGCAGACCTTAGTGAGGCTGAGAGACCTTCCCCTACTCAGCTGCCGGCAGACCTTAGTGAGGCTGAGAGACCTTCCCCTACTCAGCTGCCGGCAGACCTTAGTGAGGCTGAGAGACCTTCCCCTACTCAGCTGCCGGCAGACCTTAGTGAGGCTGAGAGACCTTCCCCTACTGAGCTGGCGGCAGACCTTAGTGAGGCTGAGAGACCTTCCCCTACTCAGCTGCCGGCAGACCTTAGTGAGGCTGAGAGACCTTCCCCTACTCAGCTGCCGGCAGACCTTAGTGAGGCTGAGAGACCTTCCCCTAATCAGCTGCCGGCAGACCTTAGTGAGGCTGAGAGACCTTCCCCTACTCAGCTGCCGGCAGACCTTAGTGAGGCTGAGAGACCTTCCCCTACTCAGCTGCTGGCAGACCTTAGTGAGGCTGAGAGACCTTCCCCTACTCAGCTGCCGACAGACCTTAGTGAGGCTGAGAGACCTTCCCCTACTCAGCTGCCGGCAGACCTTAGTGAGGCTGAGAGACCTTCCCCTACTCAGCTGCCGGCAGACCTTAGTGAGGCTGAGAAACCTTCCCCTACTCAGCTGCCGGCAGACCTTAGTGAGGCTGAGAGACCTTCCCCTACTCAGCTGCCGGCAGACCTTAGTGAGGCTGAGAGAGCTTCCCCTACTCAGCTGCCGGCAGACCTTAGTGAGGCTGAGAGACCTTCCCCTACTCAGCTGCCGGCAGACCTTAGTGAGGCTGAGAGACCTTCCCCTACTCAGCTGCCGGCAGACCTTAGTGAGGCTGAGAGACCTTCCCCTAATCAGCTGCCGGCAGACCTTAGTGAGGCTGAGAGACCTTCCCCTACTCATGCAACTCTGTTACTGACAGCCACACTGAGCAGTCACAAGCTGTGTGTATATTAACCCTCTAGATACCAGAAAACACTGAGCAGTTACAGGCTGTGTGTATATTAACCCTCTAGATACCAGAAAATACTGAGCAGTTACAAGCTGTGTGTATATTAACCCTCTAGATACCAGAAAACACTGAGCAGTTACAGATTGTGTTTATATTAACCCTCTGGATACCAGAAAACACTGTGAGCAGTTACAGGCTGTGTTTGTGTATATTAACCCTCTAGATACCAGAAAACACTGAGCAGTTACAGGCTGTGTTTATATTAACCCTCTAGATACCAGAAAACACTGAGCAGTTACAGGCTGTGTTTATATTAACCCTCTAGATACCAGAAAACACTGAGCAGTTGCAGGCTGTGTGTATATTAACCCTTTGGATACCAGAAAACACTGTGAACAGTTGCAGGCTGTGTTTATATTAACCCTCTAGATACCAGAAAACACTGTGAGCAGTTACAGGCTGTGTTTGTGTATATTAACCCTCTAGATACCAGAAAACACTGAGCAGTTACAGGCTGTGTTTATATTAACCCTCTAGATACCAGAAAACACTGAGCAGTTACAGGCTGTGTGTATATTAACCCTCTAGATACCAGAAAACACTGAGAGCTGTTACAGGCTGTGTGTATATTAACCCTCTAGATACCAGAAAACACTGAGAGCAGTTACAGGCTGTGTTTGTGTATATTAACCCTCTAGATCAGTGTTTTTCATCCAGTGTGCCGTGGCAGATTGACAACAGTGCGGCGATGTTTGTGAATGAATGTCAATATGTCATGTATAGTTTGTAGGAGACATGGCATGACAGCACAGTACAGTGTGTGTATGTATATATATATATCCTGTATTAGGCTACAATGTGTGATTTTGTAAAATTTTGTGATGGTGGTGTGCCACAGGATTTTTTAATGTAAAAAAGTGTGCCACGGCAAAAAAAATGTTGTAAATCACTGCTCTAGATACCAGAAAACACTGAGCAGTTACAGGCTGTGTTTATATTAACCCTCTAGATACCAGAAAACACTGTGTGCAGTTACAGGCTGTGTTTATATTAACCCTCTAGATACCAGAAAACACTGTGTGCAGTTACAGGCTGTGTTTATATTAACCCTCTAGATACCAGAAAACACTGAGCAGTTGCAGGCTGTGTTTGTATATATTAACCCTCTAGATACCAGAAAACACTGTGAGCAGTTACAGGCTGTGTTTGTGTATATTAACCCTCTAGATACCAAAAAACACTGTGAGCAGTTACAGGCTGTGTTTATATTAACCCTCTAGATACCAGAAAACACTGTGAGCAGTTACAGGCTGTGTTTATATTAACCCTCTAGATACCAGAAAACACTGAGCAGTTACAGGCTGTGTTTATATTAACCCTCTAGATACCAAAAAACACTGTGAGCAGTTGCAGGCTGTGTTTGTGTATATTAACCCTCTAGATACCAGAAAACACTGAGCAGTTACAGGCTGTGTTTATATTAACCCTCTAGATACCAGAAAACACTGAGCAGTTGCAGGCTGTGTTTGTTTATATTAACCCTCTAGATACCAGAAAACACTGTGAGCAGTTGCAGGCGGTGTTTGTGTATATTAACCCTCTAGATACCAGAAAACACTGAGCAGTTACAGGCTGTGTTTATATTAACCCTCTAGATACCAAAAAACACTGTGAGCAGTTACAGGCTGTGTTTATATTAACCCTCTAGATACCAAAAAACACTGTGAGCAGTTGCAGGCTGTGTTTGTGTATATTAACCCTCTAGATACCAAAAAACACTGTGTGCAGTTACAGGCTGTGTTTATATTAACCCTCTAGATACCAGAAAACACTGAGCAGTTACAAGATGTGTGTATATTAACCCTCTAGATACCAGAAAACACTGAGAGCAGTTACAGGCTGTGTTTATATTAACCCTCTAGATACCAGAAAACACTGTGAGCAGTTACAGGCTGTGTTTGTGTATATTAACCCTCTAGATACCAGAAAACACTGTGTGCAGTTACAGGCTGTGTTTTTATTAACCCTCTAGATACCAGAAAACACTGAGCAGTTGCAGGCTGTGTTTGTGTATATTAACCCTCTAGATACCAGAAAACACTGAGCAGTTGCAGGCTGTGTTTGTGTATATTAACCCTCTAGATACCAGAAAACACTGTGTGCAGTTACAGGCTGTGTTTATATTAACCCTCTAGATACCAGAAAACACTGTGAGCAGTTACAGGCTGTGTTTATATTAACCCTCTAGATACCAGAAAACACTGTGAGCAGTTACAGGCTGTGTTTATATTAACCCTCTAGATACCAGAAAACACTGAGCAGTTACAGGCTGTGTTTATATTAACCCTCTAGATACCAGAAAACACTGAGCAGTTACAGGCTGTGTTTATATTAACCCTCTAGATACCAGAAAACACTGAGCAGTTACAGGCTGTGTTTATATTAACCCTCTAGATACCATAAAACACTGTGAGCAGTTGCAGGCTGTGTTTGTGTATATTAACCCTCTAGATACCAGAAAACACTGTGAGCAGTTACAGGCTGTGTTTGTGTATATTAACCCTCTAGATACCAGAAAACACTGTGACCAATTACAGGCTGTGTTTATATTAACCCTCTAGATACCAGAAAACACTGTGACCAATTACAGGCTGTGTTTATATTAACCCTCTAGATACCAGAAAACACTGAGCAGTTACAGGCTGTGTTTATATTAACCCTCTAGATACCAGAAAACACTGAGCAGTTACAGGCTGTGTTTGTAGTAACCCTCTAAATACCAAAAAACACTGTGAGCAGTTACAGGCTGTGTTTGTATATATTAACCCTCTAGATACCAAAAAACACTGAGCAGTCACAGGCTGTGTTTATATTAACCCTCTAGATACCAGAAAACACTGAGCAGTTACAGGCTGTGTTTATATTAACCCTCTAGATACCAGAAAACACTGAGAGCAGTTACAGGCTGTGTTTATATTAACCCTCTAGATACCAGAAAACACTGAGCAGTTACAGGCTGTGTTTATATTAACCCTCTAGATACCAGAAAACACTGAGCAGTTACAGGCTATGTTTGTGTATATTAACCCTCTAGATACCAAAAAACACTGAGCAGTCACAGGCTGTGTTTATATTAACCCTCTAGATACCAGAAAACACTGAGCAGTTACAGGCTGTGTTTGTATATATTAACCCTCTAGATACCAAAAAACACTGTGAGCAGTTACAGGCTGTGTTTGTGTATATTAACCCTCTAGATACCAGAAAACACTGAGCAGTCACAGGTTGTGTTTGTGTATATTAACCCTCTAGATACCAAAAAACACTGTGAGCAGTTACAGGCTGTGTTTGTGTATATTAACCCTCTAGATACCAAAAAACACTGTGAGCAGTTACAAGCTGTGTGTATATTAACCCTCTAGATACCAGAAAACACTGAGCAGTCACAGGTTGTGTTTGTGTATATTAACCCTCTAGATACCAAAAAACACTGTGAGCAGTTACAGGCTGTGTTTGTATATATTAACCCTCTAGATACCAAAAAACACTGTGAGCAGTTACAGGCTGTGTTTGTATATATTAACCCTCTAGATACCAAAAAACACTGTGAGCAGTTACAGGCTGTGTTTGTATATATTAACCCTCTAGATACCAAAAAACACTGTGAGCAGTCACAGGCTGTGTTTGTATATATTAACCCTCTAGATACCAGAAAACACTGTGAGCAGTTACAGGCTGTGTTTGTGTATATTAACCCTCTAGATACCAAAAAACACTGTGAGCAGTTACAGGCTGTGTTTGTATATATTAACCCTCTAGATACCAAAAAACACTGTGAGCAGTCACAGGCTGTGTTTGTATATATTAACCCTCTAGATACCAGAAAACACTGTGAGCAGTTACAGGCTGTGTTTGTGTATATTAACCCTCTAGATACCAAAAAACACTGTGAGCAGTTACAGGCTGTGTTTGTATATATTAACCCTCTAGATACCAAAAAACACTGTGTGCAGTTACAGGCTGTGTTTGTATAAATTAACCCTCTAGATACCAGAAAACACTGAGCAGTTGCAGGCTGTGTTTGTTTATATTAACCCTCTAGATACCAGAAAACACTGTGAGCAGTTACAGGCGGTGTTTGTGTATATTAACCCTCTAGATACCAGAAAACACTGTGAGCAGTTACAGGCGGTGTTTGTGTATATTAACCCTCTAGATACCAGAAAACACTGTGTGCAGTTACAGGCTGTGTTTATATTAACCCCCTAGATACCAGAAAACACTGTGACCAATTACAGGCTGTGTTTGTATATATATTAACCCCCTAGACACCAGAAAACTCTGTGAATTAATTGCATCTGTATCTTGTAATGGCAACTACAAGGTGTATATGTGTATATGAGATTATAGCATTTTATAGCTGTAGTTTGCATTGAAATGCTCTTTTAAACAGTACTTTATGACTTTCCCTGTATTTTTATAAACAGTTTTAAAGGGGACAAATATATTTAACGTTTAGGAGCCAGTAAGAACATTCAGCCACATACTTCTTAGGAACCAGATAACAGTGGTTGTGTACTGATACCTCCCTAACACAACAGATTCTGAGGATATCTAAATTAGAGCACAGATGAAATAATCAGCTAAATAGTAAACATTCGGCTAGATTAAGAGTTTTGCTTTATGAGTGAAAAAGCCTCATAACGCTGCTTTTTCACTACCGCTGTTATTAAGAGTTTTGCAGGTATAGCTGTACCGCACACTTTTTTGGCCGTAACGCAATGTAACTACTACAGCTTTCAAAAAGTACTTTTTCAATGGGACTTCCATAGCGCTGGTATTAAGAGTTTGTCTGTCCGGCCAAAAAGTGAGCGGTACAGCCTATACTGTCAAGATCCGTATCGTAAACTGAAAGTCGGTAGTTATGGCTTTCACGCTACAAAGCCGTAACATAAAACTCATAACTAAGGCAGGTTTTCCGGTGAGAAGGCGGAGCTCTGATACAGGTGCTCCAGGTCGGCGTTCAGGCCGATGGTGGCTATCCTAGCCTTCACTCTTTGCCCACTGTTTCCGTGAGGACTCGGGCGTACCGCTTGGCACGTTACCGCCAGCAGAAGGGAAACCACAGTTGCTGTCTAAGCCGTGGAGTACCGCATCTACGCTATACCCGCTGGGAAAGATGACAAGAATCCCCAAGGAGCCCTAAGTAATCTTTACACCGCTGACTGTACAGTCTCATTCTACCCGGCTTGCGGTTGTCCTTTTTGGCTCTGTGGAGTAACAGGGGAGGAGGTGCCGAGGAGGCGGAGTGGTGCTGTTGGAGTGACAGGTGTGTCGGCCCTGTGTATCAGCAGTCCCGGAGGGGTTCCTTTGAGTGCTCGCATCGGCATAGAGGAAGTTGTGCCGGGCTTGTGAGGCGGGCTCGCTGTCGGATGCGGGAGCGCCGCTCGGGGGCGAGTAAAGGGTCCCGAGTGTTTTGCCCCTGCAGGGCAGTGGAGTCGTGGACACAGTCGCAAGTGGTCCAGCACCTGCCGTCGACTTCGCTGGGTAAAGTTACAAGGCATCAGGGTTTGGCAATCCAGGCTTTTCCCTATCTGTACTGCTCCTCCGGTTAGGAGCGCTCCCAGCTGGGTGCCAGCATTCCCAGGGTCGGCTCAGCTCCTGTTTTATCCCGCAGCTATCGAAGGATACAGACTCTCTCCAGGTGTCCTGTTTTTTGCTCTTGGTTATACGGAGCACAGAGGTGACATTTTCAAGATCTTTAACTGTTAATTTGTTTGCTTCCTCAAACTTTTGTTGATTTGAAGCTTAAATCATATCTGTGAACTGTTTAAGGCAGCATTGAATCTCAGAAGGCTCGGTGAACTCTTAATGGACATAGCCTGGGGTCTAATCAGTCCAGGGGTTTTTACCCAGGGGCCTGTTTAATGTTGTTCACTCTCTTTTCTTTGCAGGTTTAGCTGGACAATGATTCTGTTTAAATTTGTTTGTATTGCTATGTATACGAGAGTATAACTGGTTGTGTCTGGTTTTGACCCCAATTTTTTATCTCTTACTGGCTGCTTAAGTTATTAAGTCTCAGGCATTTTTCACAGGGCCTAGGCCCTCGTCACTGCATGTTTATAGAGTATATCACCATTGCACCTGGTATAGGTTCAATATTGTAAAGCCCACTTATTATATTATTTTTTTTTGTATTTTGATTTAATGTTACACATCAGTTCACCTTCACTCACATAGGTGCATATAAAAAAAGGAAAAAGAGGAAGAAAGGAAAGGAAGGGGAAAAGAAAAGAAAAGAAAAAGAAAGGCAGAGAGGAAAGAAAAGAAGAGGGGAAAGGAAAAAAAAAGAAAGGAGAAGGGAAAGGGAAGAAAAAGAGAGAAGGAACGGAGGGAAGGGGAAAAAAAAAAAAAAGAGGAGAATTATCACTCACTTATTGTGATATCACTGTTTTGTTTCCCCTCACACAGGGGAGCTGTTTTTTTTGTTTGTTGCACACAGTGCTTGTTGTTTTTTGTTTCACCATTTATGGAAAAATTTGTAACCCACGGTAATAATATTTCACCCAAAATGCCTGTTAAATCCAGGGATAAAAGAAATACCAAATTGGGTGATACAAGTGCAGACGTATCATCTGAGAGTATATCTACAGCAATAGATACCCAGGTCCTGATTGGTCAACTTACAGCTATTTTTTCTCCCCAGCTGGAGGGTATTAAGAAAGATTTTTTGAGTTATCTCTTCGGAGATTGTTACACTCTCGGCAGAAGTTAAACATTTTTCCCACAGAATTGGGGAAGCGGAAAATAGAATCTCCGCTACTGAAGATAGGTTGACAGCTCAAGAGGCTATTATTCAGGCCCAAGAGGTTAAATTGAATAGTATCCAGTTGCGCCTGGAGGATCTCGAGGATCGCTCCAGGCGCAACAACATTAGGATTAAAGGCCTACCTGAATCCCCAGAGTTTGAGGATCTCATTAAATTCACCTCCTCAACTCTCCCCCAGGCTATTGGTATAGCACCTCATTCCCTCCCTCTAGCAATTGAGAGGGCCCACAGAGTGGGTCCCAGAAGAGAGTCAGCTAGTGGTCCGGTTAAACCCAGGATGTGCATTTTCAAGCTTTTAAAGTTCCAGGACAAGCTTGAGGTTCTGAAGTTAGCTAAGAAAGCTGGTACATTAGAATTCGGGAACAGCAAGATTTTGCTGTTCCAGGAATCTCGGCGGAAACTTCCGCTCGTAGAAGACTCATGGCCCCTTTTTGTTCCCAGTTGATTAATAAAGGTATCAAAGCTAGTTTATTTTATCCTGCTAAAATCATAGTGGAAAATAAGGGAGCCAAATTTATTTTCAACGAAGTTTCCGAGATTAAAGAATTTATGAGAACCCTAGAATCTTAGGTATAGGTCTGCCTGTGAGCTGGTCGACGGGTAGCAGGCTACCTAGGACTTTAGGTCAGGTTTATAGAATCTCCTTGGTGAGTTTGATTTTTTCCCAATCAATTTTTATTTTTATCTGTTTTAATGTAAAGTTATGCTTAGTATTTGTATCTTGTTATTGTGTGAGAATTATGCAGTCTGTGATTTTGTCCACCAAAAAATTGCCAATAGCGAGATTTCTGATAATTTATTTTATTTTGGATTGGTGGGGTCTTTTTTTTTTTCTTCTTCTCGCTCCCTCTCGCGCGTGTCCCCCTCCTCCCCGGCTGTTACTTCCCGTCATGGGTTCGATCAGGGCTACGTGTTCTAGATAGATTGGATAATAGCGGTGGGCTTTAAAATTCTCTCGTGGAATGTGGGAGGGATTTCCTCTCCTGCCAAGCACAAATTAGTCATTAAAACACTGGCTTTAGAAAAACCAGATGTGGCTTTCTTACAGGAGACCCATTTAGACGGAATAGAAGCTGCAAAGCTCAAAATCTAATGGGTTGGCGAGGTTATTTCCTCCTCCTCTCCAGCTAAAAAGCGAGGAGTGGCGGTTTTATTCCATTAAGATCTGGACTATCAAGTTATTAAAGTTGAGTTAGATCCTTCTGCCCGCTATATGTTATTACAGGTGATGATAAAATCTGTTAAATATATCTTCTGCAATATCTACGCCCCTAATAAATTTTCATTATCATTTTGGGACCAGATCCAAAACAAAATTTTTCCCTTTCAAAGGGAAAATTTGATTATCTGTGGGGATTTTAATATAACCATGTGCCCAGAATTAGATTGTTTTTCAAAAAAGAATTATGCTAAATATAAGTACCACGCCAAATATTTTAAAAGATTTTGTAGCAAATTGACTTTGACTGATATTTGGCGTATTCAAAATCCTGCAGTCAGAGCTTTCACGTGCGAGTCCAAGGCGCATAGGACTTTTTCGAGCATTGACCTCTTTCTAATTTCTGAATCTTTGTCAATTCATCAGTTTAAAACGGGAATTGGTGAGTTTCTGATATCGGATCATGCCATAATTTCTTTATCCCTTCTTAATACTAATGAGGCATGCCCATCAGTCCAGGTCTTTGGCTTCCCTCGTTTCTTATATACTAATCCAAGATTTATATCTTGGATCAAGAGTATCTGGGACGAGTACGTATCATTTAACTCGAACTATAGTCATAAGACGGAAGTCTTTTGGGAGGCTGCCAAAGCCGTGATTCGGGGTGAAATCATAGCCTATATGAGTACTCGCTCGAAAAAAATCAAGGAACAGGGGAGTTCTTTTGCTGTTAAAGCTAGAGCGACTTACAGGAATATTCAGTTGGATCCTTCTCCAACGAATTGGGCAGTATATTTTGAGGCCAGAAAGGAAAGAGAGATTTTTTTAAAACAGAAATCTATGGAGGAAGAGGTAAGATTGAATCTTAAATACAAGAGTTTTCACGGGTGTTCGGCGAAATACCTGTCTCGCCTTACCAAGAATAGAAAGAAGAGAAATTATATTGCAGTTATAAAAAAGGGCGAGGACAGGCTTTTTAAGCCAGCGGAGATCTCCCAGGCATTTTTTAATTATTATCAGTCACTGTATTCGTCGGTCAGCACCGATCAGGACAGTCAAAAGGCTTTCTGGTCCGTTATTAATATCCCAAAGATTCAAGTAGATGAGTTGGCAATGCTGAATCAGCCGATAACGCAAGAGGAGATTGGTATCGCTATTGATAAACTTAAGCTTAATAAAGCAGCGGGCCCAGACGGGCTTCCTGCTGAATTTTACAAATTATTAAAGGGAGAATTGTTGTTAGCACTGGAGGCCCTTTTTAATAATTATTATCTTTCTGAAAATGATATCTCAGAAAGCTTTGCAGCGGCCAATATTTCACTTATAGCTAAAAAAAACAAAAACCCAGAGGATATGGCCTCATATAGGCCAATATCAGTGCTTAATACTGATTATAAGATACTGGTCGGTATTATTGCCGCCAGGTTGAATCGCTGTCTACAGAATTTGATTCATCAGGACCAGACCGGTTTTATGACTTTGAGGAACTCGTCGAGAAATATACGAAAGGTTATCACGTTCTTGGATTACATGTGGAATTTGGAACTAGAGCCCAGTAAGGCCGCAATCTCTGATTCAGCTGTGTTAACCTTGGATGCAGTTAAGGCCTTTGATTCCATTGTTTGGGAACATTTATTTTGCTCGTTGCAAAATTTTGGCTTTACTGGTAATTTCATTTGTTTTATTCATAAGATTTATTCCAAACCCATCTCTTTTCTTCTGGTCAATGGAATCCATTCCCAGGAGATAGTCCTGCATCGTGGCACCAGGCAGGGGTGTACTTTATCTCCTCTCTTGTTTAATGTGGCAGTAGAACCTTTAGCGGTTAGACTTCGTGATGCTCTGACAGGAATCTCACTGGGCTCCTACCGTTTAAAAACTCTTCTTTATGCAGATGATATTCTGATATTTATAGATAAGCCATCTCAATCTATTCCAGTAATTCTTCAACTTCTTGCTCAGTTTAGTTCCTTTTCCGGTTATGTGGTGAATCTGGAAAAAAGTGAACTTATGTATATGGGTAATAGTTCGCCTCGTTCTGGAAAGACTCCATTCAAAGTTGTTAATACAATTAAATACTTGGGGCTAGAGTTACACAAAAATCCAAAATTATGGTATGCCGCGAATTATGCCCCATTGTTTAAAAAAATTAAAACTGATCTCCAGCTTTGGGTATCTTATCCGTTGTCAATTTCCGCGAAGGTGAACCTAATAAAAACGATCGTCTTCCCTCGTCTCTTGTATGTTCTACAGAATCTTCCCATCTTTATATCTAGTTCAGACATTAAAAATTTAAATGGTTATTTTTCTAAATTTATCTGGAAAGATAAAAAACCTAGGATTGCATTAGCCAAGCTCATGCAGAAACCAAACCGCGCTGGTTTAGCATTGCCTAATGTCAGGTTATACAATATTGCGGCCATGGTGAAATTTGCCATGGATTGGGTGGCGGAAACCAACTGGTTAGCGGTTAGTCAAGAAGAAGCTTTTTATACCCGTCCATTCTCGCTCAGAGCTCTTTTACACTGTAATTCTAGACAGCTTCCATCCAATATCTGTAGAATGTTATCATTCAAAAATGTTGTTATCGCCTGGCAGAGGTTCTGCATTTGTCTAGGATTAGATCCTTCTGTTTCGGAATATCTCCCTATCCAGGGAAATCCTAATTTCATACCTGGCATATATCACAAGGTATTTAAATCATGGGGAAATAAGGGGCTGACTCTAGTCAAGCAATTGTTGGGGGCTGACAATCAGATTCAAACAGCAGAATTTCTGTTTCAATCTTATGATCTTCCCAGGTCTGATCTGTTTGCGTATTTCCAGATACGCCACTTTGTGCGTGAGCAGAATTGGGAAAGTAGTATGTTGGTAGAATGGTCTGATATCAGAACTTTAATCAAAAAATTTAGTACTGGAATCTCTTCTATCTCTTTAATGTATGACATCATGCTCTCTAAACAAAGTGATAAGTTCTTGCAGAATATTAGTAATTGGTTGTTTCCAGTTATTCCTGATATTACTGATGAGAGGATAATCCAGAGCTTTAACATGGTGTATAAGTGTAGGGTTTCGATGACCTGGAAGGAATCGCACGTGAAACTCTTGAATAATTTCTATATGCATCCGCTTAAATTACAAAAATTCTCTGTTCTTGGACTAAATAATTGCCCCAGATGTTCTAATCCAAGGGCTGATTTATTCCACATGTTTTGGTTCTGTCCTAAAATTAATCAGTTGTGGCATAAAATTTGTTTTTGGTTTAATACTTTATATAATGCAAATCTTGTGTTAACACTACAGGACGTAATTTTATTAATTACAGTAGTAGATAGAAACTTTTCGCCAGTGGTTCGTATTTTGAATACGATTATATTGGCAGTGCGTCACCTTGTCCTTTTAAACTGGAAAGCGAAGGTAGCGCCGAGCCTTGCGAGGACTTTTAAAGAAATCCAAGGTCAAATTATATTTGAGTCATATTATCTCCCGGATGCCACTGAGAAGAGAATCGTTGAGTTTTTTCAGGGATGGTTACCAATTATTATGTCCTATCCCGCTCGGCTCCAAAGGCAGATTCTTGCCCCGGTACGATCCACTGTTAGCTTTGCTGAACTAGTCCTGCTAGGGAAATTTCCGGCGTCCTGGATAAATTCGGGTCCGTGATTGGGTGGGTATCTGGACCAGAGCCCCGGGCGGGGAGACGGTCATTAGACGGTGCACGGGCGGGGGGTTACGCAAGGGGTGGATCCAGCGTTTGGTTTTTTTTTTGTTTTTTTTTCTTCTCTTTTTTTCTCTCTCTTCCTTTTCCCCCATCACTGTGTTTTATGTTAGTTCCGGAAATCAAAATAGGACATAGTGAGGACTTATCATGCAAACGCTTGTTTTCAGTTTTGTTCCTGCAGATTGAATGTGTATCTGCTTTATTTCTTTGTTTTTGTATATCAGAAAGTTTGTAATGTCCTATTTGGATCAATAAAGAAAAAAGATTAAAAAAAAAACAAAAAAAAAAAACTCATAACTAAAGTGCTAAAAAGTACAGTAGCACCCATAAACTACCTATTAACCCCTAAACCGAGGCCCTCCTGCATAGCAAACACTGCAATAAAATGACCCCTAATCTGCCGCCACTAGAATAAACATGTTAAACCCTAAACCGCCGTACTGCCGCATCGCAAACACTAGTTAAATATTATTAACCCCTAATCTGCTGTCCCTAACATCGCCGCAACCTACATTACTGTTATTAACCCCTAAGCTGCCGCCCGCAATGTAGGTAATTGTATTTAATTAATTTAATTTATTTAATTGTAGTGTAAGGTTTTTATTTTACAGGTAAATTTGTATTTATTTTAGCTAGGTCGTTATTAAATAGTTAATAACTATTTACTAACTAGTCTACCTAGTTAAAATAAATACAAACTTACCTGTAAAATAAAAATAAAACCTAAGATAGATACAATGTAACTACTATAATATTCTTAGGATTTATTTTACAGGTAAGTATTTAGTTTTAAATAGGAATTATTATTAGTAGGTTTTATTTAGATTTATTTTAATTACATTAAAGTTAGTGGGTGTTAGGGTTAGGGGTTAATAACTTTAGTATAGTGGCGGCGACGTTGGGGGCGGCAGATTAGGGGTTAATAAGTGTAGGTAGGTGGCGGCGATGTCGGGGGCGGCAGATTAGGGGTGTTTAGACTCAGGGTTTATGTTAGGGTGTTAGGTGTAAACATAACTTTTGAAATGAAGAGGGTTTTTTCAATACTATGATTGAAAGTGTACACTTACTAGCACTCACATCTGAGAGAAAGTGGCTGTAAATAAGAACATATAGTTCCAAAAGGGGGGGGGCGGTCTATGCCGTAATTAAAATATAACCTTTATTGGAATTGCTTAAAATACTGTTCCACAAAACAAACACATACATATAAAATAAAAACACAAATGTTGAAAAGGGTATTATATACTAGATATATGTGTTATGCGTCCGCAAATATACTGGGAGATCTCTCTTATGTCAGGATTATAGTACTTCTGATCACGAGAATATCTCTTTATTTAAACTACCTAAGTATATAATATATCGCTTGTAATTACTAGTCCATGTACTTCTTAGGTAATCTATTAGCTGATGCTTATATATTTCACTATTACTCCTAGTCATAGAGGTATAGTCTTATCAAGTAATTCTAATACTCAATACAGTGCTTATGAGTACAAATACATATCTTTCTGGGGCATGTACATTCGATTTTTAAGGTTTTAATGCTTCAAGTCACAATGACAATGGTACTTAATACTTAGTACTTATAGGCTATTAATTCCTGGATATGCAGGTATTTTCAACAGCCAGTATTGACCTTTGATTCGGTCTGTTTAGTTATGTTCTAAATAGAGTTATGTATTAAGTTGTATAACCTTGTAATATGCTCCAATTGGATTAGATGAAAGGATATCAGAGTATTACTATATACGTGTTACAACTTAAAATCTGTGTGCATTTTTATTGGTAGATACAGATGTTGTCAATTAAATGCTGCAGCTATACGAAATCTCTCACTATAAGTTTTTTATATTGTTATAGGTTGTTATGTGGTGCTTTTTCTAAAAGCTGTTTGGCATGAAGATTCAGGGGCTTCACATCAATAATAAAGAATGATTTTGATACTCATAGTAATCAGGCTATTATAATGGAATGTATTGCCGTTAGCATGCTATTATGTATTGCGCTGATCCTTTAAATGGTGGAATTCTATCAGAATCGCATGCTATCGTTATATAATATGCTTCAATTCGCTTGATGTAGGTATGGTCAGTTTGTTAACTTTATAAATATACTGATCCACTTCATAGTTGGATATCTCACCATTCATTCATGCTCTAATATCACAGTGTTTTACATAAATACTGTAAATTCTATCAACACCGCATACTAATGTTATGCAGCAAGCTTTAATTAGCTTTTTATTTTATATAGCTAGTAACATTCCATTTTCCATTCATACGTTTCGCTGTTAGTCGTTCTCTATTGTATGAGAGTGTTTCAACTGCCCCTGTAACGTTCTGCTGTATTTAGCTATATACAGGTCTATAGGTTTTGAATGTGCACTATTTCTACCGTTAATGGCTAATAGTACCCAGGTTGTTCTGATAAAATGTACTGCTGTGGGCTTGATACTATGTATCACTGGCCTTTTAAATGGTTAGATTCTATCAGCATCCCATGCTATGATTGTGTAATATACTGCAATCCGCTTAACCTTTAATATGGTTAGTTCAATGACTTATTCGATATAATAATCTGCTTGGTAGTTAGATATTTTACCATTTATTCATGCTCTGAATACTAGCGAGCTTCACATGAGTACTATAGATTGATTGAAATTCTATCAACATCGCATGCTAATGTTACGCGACGAGCTATAGTTACCTAAACGTCTTTTATAGCTAATAACACACCACTTTCCATTCATACAAATGGCTGTAAGCCGTTCTCTATTGTATTACTGGGATTAAGTTACCGCTGCAACGTTCTGCTATGCTAATAGGTTTAAATGCACATTATTTCCATATTATTTCCACCATTCATTCATAAGTTATAGCTAGTCGCCATTTTGCGTTGTAACATTATGATTCAAACACTATGACTAGGTGCTATATCCTTTTACAACAATTGCTGATTAAAAAAGTTTGGCTTAAAGCCTAACAACAATCACTGCCCTAACATGTTTCGCCACCAACGTGGCTTTCTAAAAGGGTACGGCGCAGCGTTTGGCGTGGTCTCTTATAGACTCTGGTCCAACCATTTGTGATGACATCACGTCTTATCGGATTCTTTGTTTCTTGTGAGCCAATCATGATGTTTCTAATATTCCACTTTGATGTTATCTTTTGGCTTATTGGCTTCCTGTCAAAGTTTGCAGAAAAATGTCAAAATATTATTTTGATCAGTCTACTATTTCTGTCAATTTATAGCCTTATAACGAGTTGTTAAAATCCATTATATTGACGGTTTGTTAACTCAAATGTTCATCAAATCACATTTGTAGAATACGTTTGGACTTAGAAATTTATCATCCATATGTGTTAGCTTGTATCAATCTTATATGTAATAAGCATTGTCCAGAATGTTCCATAATCGCTATGTAAGGGATATTCTTCTTAATTGTGTTTTGTCATTAGTGTGCAATTATATTAGGATTTGTATTAGTCTGAAGTTATGTGATATATGAATAGATTACTTAGGGCTCATAATAATTCAAAGCCGTTTCCAGTATATTTTATTTCTTAATTCAGGGTTACTTTCTTCAGGATATTGAATACAGATTGATATATATTTGTTTATAGAGAAACCAAGAAGAGATATTTAAATATAATTTCCAACAAATGTGACTGTAAATAAAATTGAAAATTTCATAAACTCAAATTAGATAGTGTAACCCTAAAACCAATAGTAAATAGAGTTGAAAAGGTGGAATTTGGGTTTAATAATCCCTTTGTGTGGTGAAGTGAGATGGTGTATAAGTTATATACACTGGGTGAATAGGTGATGACAGGTGTGGTATTTTTTTAAAATGTTTTTCTCTCTATATGTTGCTTGTGATGTTAATTCTATCTAGATTGTTAGCCTTGAATTTTTCTAAAGGAGTTAAGTGTATCAAATTTGATTTGTGTTCAGTACGCTCAGAGTGCGTATCACTAGGTGACATGTGTATAAATTAGTGACATGTATATAAGATGGTGTGGGGTTGAGGTGTATTTTTACGATTCTCTATATCTTTCTTAGTCACTAATATACTTTTAATAATCTGTATTATTTTTCAGTCCATCTGATGTTCATTCCTAAGATCACCCTTACTAGGATGTTCACATCCTTAAAGATAGTTTGGCTTAAGGACTATGGTTTTTAATTCCAATTTCTATTATGTTTCCAGTTAATAATCTTTATAAATACGAGACATAATTATTATGCTCATTTAATCCATTAGGTGTAATGGAGTTTAATAAGTAGATCCATCTACTTTCATACTGTAGTAATGGTTTTTCTTTATCTCCTCCACGTATGCCAAGATTGATTTTTTGCACTCCATAACATTGTAGGCAATTTGTTTTGCCTTGATGGTATTTGTAAAAGTGTTGAGCCACTGATGTAATGGTTTTTCTTTTCTGTAGATCTTTCGCTGCGTTCCTTAAGTTCCGTACATGTTCCTGTAATCGCGTATGTAGCTTACGTGTCGTCATGCCAACGTAGTTTTTTGGGCAGTTGCAGCTTAAGACATATACTACCCCTGTAGTGTTGCAATTAATGAAAGATTTTATATTGTGTACTTTGTTGAATCTATCTTTGACTGTAGTGGTCTTTTTCAGGAATTTACAACTCGTGCATGATCCACATGAGTAGGAACCATTAGGTATATTGCCTCTCTTAGTTCTTTTATTTTGCGTGAAATGACTAGCATTTCACGCAACATAACTTTTGTTTCCCCATAGGAATCAATGGGGCTGCGTTACGGAGCTTTACGCTGCTTTATTGCAGGTGTAAGGCTTTTTTTTCAGCCGGCTCTCCCCATTTATGTCTATGGGGAAATCGTGCACAAGCAAGTAAAACCAGCTCACCGCAGCGCTGGTATTGGAGTGCGGTATGGAGCTCAATTTTGCTCTACGCTCACTTATTGCCTGCTAACGCCGGGTTTTTGAAAACCTGTAATACCAGTGCTGTAGGGAGGTGAGCGGTGACAATAACTTGCAAGTTAGCACCGCGCCGCTCATAACGCAAAACTGGTAATCTAGCCGATTGTTATTTACCTGCTCTCACACAAGGTAATCCTGATCTGTTGGAAAGGACAGGTCTGAAGACCAGTGATGTAGTATAACACAAGTTAGTAGCCAGAAGTACAATTCCAGGCTGGGATTCAGGTTGCCTGTATGAAAATAAATCATTTTATACAATTTAATATATTGCGCTATGTTTTGCATTTTTTTCTTGTGTGCTAAAAAGACAGCAAACCCAAAAAGTGTCTTTTTGTGATTCACATAGAGCAGCAACTATCTAATTTACTTCTAGTATCTAGTTTGCTTTGTTGTTTCTTTTCTTTGTTGAAAAGCATACCTAGGTAGGCTCAGGGGCTGCAATGTAGTAGTGGGAACTAGCTGCTGATTGGTGGTTGTACATATACGAATCTTTTGTTCAGCTAGCTCCCAGTACTACATTTCTGCTTCTTCAACTTAAGGTACCAAGAGAATGAAGCAAATTTGATAATAGAAATAAATTTGGAAGTTGCTTAAAATTGTATGTTCTGTCTGAATCATAACAGGTAAATTTTATGTCCCTTTAAGAGTGGCCTCATACTTTAATTTAAGGCCTCCCTTAGTCTAGAGCCGCCACTGCCAACACAGACCTATTAGTAGCAGCAAATAATCACACAAATGTCAGTGATAGAGGTTATATCCCTAGACACACACACAGACTTATTAGTAGCAGCAAATAATCACACAAATTTCAGTGATAATGAGGTTATATCCCCAGACACACACTGACTTATTAGTAGCAGCAAATAATCACACAAATGTCAGTGATAGAGGTTATATCCCCATACACACACACGGACCTATTAGTAGCAGCAAATAATCACACAAATGTCAGTGATAATGAGGTTATATCCCCAGACACACACACGGACCTATTAGTAGCAGCAAATAATCACACAAATGTCAGTGATAGAGGTTATATCCCCATACACACACACGGACCTATTAGTAGCAGCAAATAATCACACAAATGTCAGTGATAATGAGGTTATATCCCCAGACACACACACGGACCTATTAGTAGCAGCAAATAATCACACAAATGTCAGGGATAACAAGGTTATAACCCCAGACACACACAGACCTATTAGTAGCATCAAATAATCACACAAATGTCAGTGATAACAAGGTTATAACCCCAGACACACACAGACCTATTAGTAGCATCAAATAATCACACAAATGTCAGTGATAACGAGGCTATATACCCAGACACACACAGACCTATTAGTAGCAGCAAATAATCACACAAATGTCAGTGATAACGAGGCTATATACCCAGACACACACAGACCTATTAGTAGCAGCAAATAATCACACAAATGTCAGTGATAATGAGGTTATATCCCTAGACACACACAGAACTATTAGTAGCAGCAAATAATCACACAAATGTCAGTGATAACATGGTTATATCCACAGACACACACACAGACCTATTAGTAGCAGCAAATAATCACACAAATGTCAGTGATAATGAGGTTATATCCCCAGACACACACACAGACCTATTAGTAGCAGCAAATAATGACACAAATGTCAGTGATAAAAACGTTATATCCCTAGTGATAACAAGGTTATATCCCCAGACATACACACAGACAGACCTATTAGTAGTAGCAAATAATTACACAAATGTCAGTGATAAAAACGTTATATCCCTAGTGATAACAAGGTTATATCCCCAGACATACACACAGAACCTATTAGTAGCAGCAAATAATCACACAAATGTCAGTGATAACAAGGCTATATCCCCAGACACACACACAGACCTATTAGTAGCAGCAAATAATCACACAAATGTCAGTGATATATCCCCAGACACACACACAGACCTATTAGTAGCAGCAAATAATCACACAAATGTCAGTGATAACGAGGTTATATCCCTACACACACACAGAACTATTAGTAGCAGCAAATAATCACACAAATGTCAGGGATAACAAGGTTATAACCCCAGACACACACAGACCTATTAGTAGCAGAAAATAACACACGTCAGTGATAACGAGGTTATATCCCCAGACACACACAGACCTATTAGTAGCATCAAATAATCACACAAATGTCAGTGATAACGAGGCTATATACCCAGACACACACAGACCTATTAGTAGCAGCAAATAATCACACAAATGTCAGTGATAATGAGGTTATATCCCTAGACACACACAGAACTATTAGTAGCAGCAAATAATCACACAAATGTCAGTGATAACGAGGTTATATCCACAGACACACACACACAGACCTATTAGTAGCAGCAAATAATCACACAAATGTCAGTGATAAAGAGGTTATATCCCCAGACACACACACAGACCTATTAGTAGCAGCAAATAATCACACAAATGTCAGTGATAATGAGGTTATATCCCCAGACACACACACAGACCTATTAGTAGCAGCAAATAATGACACAAATGTCAGTGATAAAAAGGTTATATCCCTAGTGATAACAAGGTTATATCCCCAGACATACACACAGACCCTATTAGTAGCAGCAAATAATCACACAAATGTCAGTGATAACAAGGCTATATCCCCAGACATACACACAGACCTATTAGTAGCAGCAAATAATCACACAAATGTCAGTGATAACGAGGTTATATCCCTAGTGATAACAAGGTTATATCCCCAGACATACACACAGACCCTATTAGTAGCAGCAAATAATCACACAAATGTCAGTGATAACGAGGTTATATCCCTATACACACACAGACCTATTAGTAGCAGCAAATAATCACACAAATGTCAGTGATAAAGAGGTTATATCCCCAGACACACACACACAGTCCTATTAGTAGCAGCAAATAATCACACAAATGTCAGTAATAAAGAGGTTATAACCCCAGACACACACAGACCTATTAGCATCATCAAATAATCACACAAATGTCAGTGATAACGAGGTTATATCCCCAGACCTATTAGTAGTAACAAATAATCACACAAATGTCAGTGATATAGGTTATATCCCCAGGCACACACACACACACAGACCTATTAGTAGTAGCAAATAATTACACAAATGTCAGTGATAAAAAGGTTATATCCCTAGTTATAACAAGGCTATATCCCCAGACATACACACAGACCTATTAGTAGCAGCAAATAATCACACAAATGTCAGTGATAACGAGGTTATATCCCTAGACACACACAGACCTATTAGTAGCAGCAAATAATCACACAAATGTCAGTGATATATCCCCAGACACACACACAGACCTATTAGTAGTAACAAATAATCACACAAATGTCAGTGATAAAGGTTATATTCCAAGACACACACAGACCTATTAGTAGCAGCAAATAATCACACAAATGTCAGTGATAAAAAGGTTATATCCCTAGTGATAACAAGGTTATATCCCCAGACATACAGACAGACCCTATTAGTAGCAGCAAATAATCACACAAATGAGTGATAACGAGGTTATATCCCTAGACACACACAGACCTATTAGTAGCAGCAAATAATCACACAAATGTCAGTGATAAAGAGGTTATATCCCCAGACACACACAGACCTATTAGTAGTAACAAATAATCACACAAATGTCAGTGATAAAGAGGTTATATCCCCAGACACACACAGACCTATTAGTAGCAGCAAATAATCACACAAATATCGGTGATAACAAGGTTATATCCCCAGACACACAAACAGACCTATTAGTAGCAGAAAATAATCACAAAAATGTCAGTAATAAAGAGGTTATAACCCCAGACACACACAGACCTATTAGCATCATCAAATAATCACACAAATGTCAGTGATAACGAGGTTATATTCCCAGACACACACAGACCTATTAGTAGCAGCAAATAATCACACAAATGTCAGTGATAACGAGGTTATATCCCTAGACACACATAGAACTATTAGTAGCAGCAAATAATCACACAAATGTCGTAATAAAGAGGTTATATCCCTAGACACACACAGACCTATTAGTAGCAGCAAATAATCACACAAATGTCAGTGATAAAGAGGTTATATCCCCAGACACACACACAGACCTATTAGTAGTAACAAATAATCACACAAATGTCAGTGATATAGGTTATATCCCCAGACACAAACACACACAGACCTATTAGTAGTAGCAAATAATTACACAAATGTCAGTGATAAAGAGGTTATATCCCCAGACACACACACAGACCTATTAGTAGTAACAAATAATCACACAAATGTCAGTGATAAAGGTTATATCCCTAGACACACACAGACCTATTAGTAGCAGCAAATAATCACACAAATGTCAGTGATAAAGAGGTTATATCCCCAGACACACACACAGACCTATTAGTAGTAACAAATAATCACACAAATGTCAGTGATAAAGGTTATATTCCAAGACACACACAGACCTATTAGTAGCAGCAAATAATCACACAAATATCAGTGATAACAAGGTTATATTCCCAGACACACACAGATCTATTAATAGCAGCAAATAATCACACAAATGTCAGTGATAACAAGGTTATAACCCCAGACACACACAGACCTATTAGTAGCAGCAAATAATAACACAAATGTCAGTGATAACGAGGCTATATCCCCAGACACACACACAGACCTATTAGTAGCAGCAAATAATCACACAAATGTCAGTGATAACGATGTTATATCCACAGACACACACACAGGCCTATTAGTAGCAGCAAATAATCACACAAATGTCAGTGATAAAGGTTATATCCCCAGACACACACACAGACCTATTAGTAGCAGACAATAATCACACAAATGTCAGCGATAACGAGGTTATATCACCAGTGATAACAAGGTTATAACCCCAGACACACACAGACCTATTAGTAGCAGCAAATAATCACACAAATGTCAGTGATAACGAGGTTATATCCCCAGACACACACAGACCTATTAGTAGCAGCAAATAATAACACAAATGTCAGTGATAACGAGGCTATATCCCCAGACACACAGAACTATTAGTAGCAGCAAATAATCACACAAATGTCAGTGATAACAAGGTTATATCCCCAGACACACACACAGACCTATTAGTAGCAGCAAATAATCACACAAATGTCAGTGATAACGAGGTTATATCCCTAGACACACACAGACCTATTAGTAGCAGCAAATAATCACACAAATGTCAGTGATAAAGAGATTATATCCCCAGACACACACACAGACCTATTATTAGCAGCATATAATCACACAGATTTCAGTGATAAAGAGGTTATATCTCAAGACACACACAGACCTTTTAGTAGTAACAAATAATTACACAAATGTCAGTGATAACAAGGTTATATCCCCAGACACACACAGACCTATTAGTAGCAGCAAATAATCACACAAATGTCAGTGATAAAGGTTATATCCCCAGACACACACACAGACCTATTAGTAGCAGACAATAATCACACAAAAAATAACACAAATGTCAGTGATAATGAGGTTATATCCCCAGACACACACAGACCTATTAGTAGCAGCAAATAATCACACAAATGTCAGTGATAATGAGGTTATATCCCCAGACACAAACAGACCTATTAGTAGCAGCAAATAATCACACAAATGTCAGTGATAATGAGGTTATATCCCCAGACACACACACAGACCTATTAGTAGCAGCAAATAATCACACAAATATCAGTAATAACGAGGTTATATCCCCAGACACACACACACAGACCTATTAGTAGCAGCCAATAATCACACAAATGTCAGTGATAACAAGGTTATATCCCTAGACACACACAGACCTATTAGCAGCAGCAAATAATCACACAAATGTCAGTGATAAAGAGGTTATATCCCCAAACACACAGACCTATTAGTAGCAGCAAATAATCACACAAATGTAAGTGATAACGAGATTATATCCCTAGACACACACAGACCTATTAGTAGCAGCAAATAATCAGACAAATGTCAGTGATAAAGAGGTTATATCCCCAGACACACACACAGACCTATTAGTAGTAACAAATAATTACTCAAATGTCAGTGATAAATGTTATATCCCCAGAGAGCAAATAGTCACACAAATGTCAGTGATAAAGAGGTTATAAACCCAGACATGCACAGACCTATTAGTAGCAGCAAATAATCACACAAATGTCAGTGATAACGAGGCTATATCCCCAGACACACCAACCTATTAGTAGCAGAAAATAATCACATAAAGGTCATTGATAAAGAGCTTATATCCCCAGACACACACACACAGACCTATTAGTAGCAGCAAATAATCACACAAATGTCATTGATAAAGAGGTTATATCCCCAGACACACACAGACCTATTAGTAGTAGCAAATAATCACACAAATGTCAGTGATAGTGAGGTTATATCCCTAGACACACACAGACCTATTAGTAGCAGCAAATAATCACACAAATGTCAGTGATAACGAGGTTATATCCCTAGACACACACAGACCTATTAGTAGCAGCAAATAATCACACAAATGTCAGTGATAAAGAGGTTATATCTCCAGACACAGACCTATTATTAGCAGCAAATAATGACACAGATTTCAGTGATAAAGAGGTTATATCTCCAGACACACACACAAACCTATTAGTAGCAGCAAATAATCACACAAATGTCAGTGATAAAGGTTAAATCCCCAGACACACACACAGACCTATTAGTAGCAGACAATAGTCACACAAATGTCAGTGATAACGAGGTTATATCCCCAGTGATAACAATGTTATAACCCCAGACACACACAGACCTATAAGTACCAGCAAATAATTACACAAATGTCAGTGATAATGAGGTCATATTCCCAGGCACACACAGACCTATTAGTAGCATCAAATAATCACACAAATGTCAGTGATAATGAGGTTACATCCCCAGACACACACACAGACCTATTAGTAGCAGCAAATAATCACACAAATATCAGTGATGAGGTTATATCCCCAGACACACACAGACCTATAAGTATCAGCAAATAATCACACAAATGTCAGTGATAACGAGGTTATATCCCCAGACACACACAGACCTATTAGTAGCAGCAAATAATCACACAAATGTCAGTGATAACGAGGTTATATCCCTAGACACACACAGACCTACTAGTAGCAGCAAATAATCACACAAATGTCAGTGATAACGAGGTTATATCCCTAGAGACACACAGACCTATTAGTAGCAGCAAATAATCACACAAATGTAAGTGATAACGAGGTTATATCCCCAGACACACACAGACCTATTAGTAGCAGCAAATAATCACACAACTGTAAGTGATAACGAGATTATATCCCTAGACACACACAGACCTATTAGTAGCAGCAAATAATCACACAAATGTCAGTGATAACGAGGTTATATCCCCAGACACACACAGACCTATTAGTAGCAGCAAATAATCACACAAATGTCAGTGATAACGAGGTTATATCCCTAGACACACACAGACCTACTAGTAGCAGCAAATAATCACACAAATGTCAGTGATAACGAGGTTATATCCCTAGACACACACAGACCAACTAGTAGCAGCAAATAATCACACAAATGTCAGTGATAATGAGGTTATATCCCCAGACACACACATACCTATTAGTAGTAGCAAATAATCACACAAATGTCAGTAATAAAGAGGTTATAACCCCAGACACACACAGACCTATTAGTAGCAGCAAATAATCACACAAATGTCAGTAATAACGAGGTTATATCCCCAGGCACACACACAGACCTATTAGTAGTAACAAATAATTACTCAAATGTCATTGATAAATGTTATATTCCCAGACACACACAGACCTATTAGTAGCAGCAAATAATTACACAAATGTCAGTGATAACAAGGCTATATCCCCAGACACACAGACCTATTAGTAGCAGAAAATAATCACACAAATTTCAGTGATAAAGAGGTTATATCTCCAGACACACACACAGACCTATTAGTAGCAGCAAATAGTCAAACAAATGTCAGGGATAACGAGGGTATAACCCCAGACACACACAGATCTATTAGTAGCAGAAAATAATCACACAAATGTCAGTGATAATGAGGTTACATCCCCAGACACACACACAGACCTATTAGTAGCAGCAAATAATCACACAAATATCAGTGATGAGGTTATATCCCCAGACACACACAGACCTATAAGTATCAGCAAATAATCACACAAATGTCAGTGATAACGAGGTTATATCCCCAGACACACACAGACCTATTAGTAGCAGCAAATAATCACACAAATGTCAGTGATAAAGAGGTTATATTCCCAGACACACACAGACCTATTAGTAGCAGACAATAATCACACAAATGTCAGTGATAAAGAGGTTATATTCCCAGACACACACAGACCTATTAGTAGTAACAAATAATCACACAAATGTCAGTGATAACAAGGTTATATCCCAGACACACACAGACCTATTAGCAGCAGCAAATAATCACACAAATGTCAGTAATAACGAGGTTATATCCCTAGACACACACAGACCTATTAGTAGCAGCAAATAATCACACAAATGTCAGTGATCACAACGTTCTATCCCTAGACACACACACAGACCTATTAGTAGCAGCAAATAATCACACAAATGTCAGTGATAGCGAGGTTTTATCCCCAGACACACACAGACCTATTAGTAGAATCAAATAATCACACAAATGTCAGTGATAGCGAGGTTTTATCCCCAGACACACACAGACCTATTAGTAGCAGAAAATAACACACAAATGTCAGTGATAAAGAGGTTATATTCCCAGACACACACAGACCTATTAGTAGTAACAAATAATCACACAAATGTCAGTGATAACAAGGTTATATCCCTAGACACACACAGACCTATTAGTAGCAGCAAATAATCACACAAATGTCAGTGATAACGAGGTTATATCCCCAGACACACACACAGACCTATTAGTAGCAGCAAATAATCACACAAATGTCAGTGATAAAGAGGTTATATCCCTAGACACACACAGACCTATTAGTAGTAACAAATAATCACACAAATGTCAGTGATAAAGAGGTTATATCCCTAGACACACACAGACCTATTAGTAGCAGCAAATAATCACACAAATGTCAGTGATAAAGAGGTTATATCCCTAGACACACACAGACCTATTAGTAGTAACAAATAATCACACAAATGTCAGTGATAAAGAGGTTATATCCCTAGACACACACAGACCTATTAGCAGCAGCAAATAATCACACAAATGTCAGTGATCACAACGTTATATCCCTAGACACACACAGAACTATTAGTAGCAGCAAATAATCACACAAATGTCAGTGATAACGAGGTTATATCACCAGTGATAACAAGGTTATAACCCTAGACACACACAGAACTATTAGTAGCAGCAAATAATCACACAAATGTCAGTGATAACGAGGTTATATCACCAGTGATAACAAGGTTATAACCCTAGACACACACAGAACTATTAGTAGCAGCAAATAATCACACAAATGTCAGTGATAACGAGGTTATATCACCAGTGATAACAAGGTTATAACCCTAGACACACACAGAACTATTAGTAGCAGCAAATAATCACACAAATGTCAGTAATAACGAGGTTATATCCCTAGACACACACAGACCTATTAGTAGTAACAAATAATCACACAAATGTCAGTGATAAAGAGGTTATATCCCTAGACACACACAGACCTATTAGTAGCAGCAAATAATCACACAAATGTCAGTGATCACAACGTTATATCCTTAGGCACACACAGAACTATTAGTAGCAGCAAATAATCACACAAATGTCAGTGATAACGAGGTTATATCACCAGTGATAACAAGGTTATAACCCTAGACACACACAGAACTATTAGTAGCAGCAAATAATCACACAAATGTCAGTGATAAAGGTTATATCCCTAGACACACACAGACCTATTAGTAGCAGCAAATAATCACACAAATGTCAGTGATAACAAGGTTATATCCCCAGACACACACAGACCTATTAGTAGCAGCAAATAATCACACAAATGTCAGTGATAACGAGGTTTTATCCCCAGACACACACAGACCTATTAGTAGCAGCAAATAATCACACAAATGTAAGTGATAACGAGGTTATATCCCTAGACACACACAGACCTATTAGTAGCATCAAATAATCACACGAATGTCAGTGATAACGAGGTTATATTCCCAGACACACACAGACCTATTAGTAGCAGCAAATAATCACACAAATGTCAGTGATAACAAGGTTATATTCCCAGACACACACAAACCTATTAGTAGCAGCAAATAATCACACAAATGTCAGTGATAGCGAGGTTTTATCCCCAGACACACACAGACCTATTAGTAGCAGCAAATAATCACACAAATGTCAGTGATAGCGAGGTTTTATCCCCAGACACACACAGACCTATTAGTAGTAACAAATAATCACACAAATGTCAGTGATAGCGAGGTTTTATCCCCAGACACACACACAGACCTATTAGTAGCAGCAAATAATCACACAAATGTCAGTGATAGCGAGGTTTTATCCCCAGACACACACAGACCTATTAGCAGCAGCAAATAATCACACAAATGTAAGTGATAACGAGGTTATATTCCCAGACACACACAGACCTATTAGTAGCAGCAAATAATCACACAAATGTAAGTGATAGCGAGGTTATATCCCCAGACACACACAAACCTATTAGTAGCAGCAAATAATCACACAAATGTCAGTGATAGCGAGGTTTTATCCCCAGACACACACAGACCTATTAGTAGCAGCAAATAATCACACAAATGTCAGTGATAGCGAGGTTTTATCCCCAGACACACACAGACCTATTAGTAGTAACAAATAATCACACAAATGTCAGTGATAGCGAGGTTTTATCCCCAGACACACACACAGACCTATTAGTAGCAGCAAATAATCACACAAATGTCAGTGATAGCGAGGTTTTATCCCCAGACACACACAGACCTATTAGTAGCAGAAAATAATCACACGAATGTCAGTGATAGCGAGGTTTTATCCCCAGACACACACACAGACCTATTAGTAGCAGCAAATAATCACACAAATGTCAGTGATAGCGAGGTTTTATCCCCAGACACACACAGACCTATTAGTAGTAACAAATAATCACACAAATGTCAGTGATAGCGAGGTTTTATCCCCAGACACACACACAGACCTATTAGTAGCAGCAAATAATCACACAAATGTCAGTGATAGCGAGGTTATATTCCCAGACACACACACAGACCTATTAGTAGCAGCAAATAATCACACAAATGTCAGTGATAGCGAGGTTTTATCCCCAGACACACACACAGACCTATTAGTAGCAGCAAATAATCACACAAATGTCAGTGATAGCGAGGTTTTATCCCCAGACACACACAGACCTATTAGTAGCAGAAAATAATCACACAAATGTCAGTGATAATGAGGTTTTATCCCCAGACACACACACAGACCTATTAGTAGCAGCAAATAATCACACAAATGTCAGTGATAGCGAGGTTTTATCCCCAGACACACACACAGACCTATTAGTAGCAGCAAATAATCACACAAATGTCAGTGATAGCGAGATTATATCCCTAGACACACACAGACCTATTAGTAGCAGCAAATAATCACACAAATGTCAGTAATAACGAGGTTTTATCCCCAGACACACACAGACCTATTAGTAGTAACAAATAATCACACAAATGTCAGTGATAGCGAGGTTTTATCCCCAGACACACACACAGACCTATTAGTAGCAGCAAATAATCACACAAATGTCAGTGATAGCGAGGTTTTATCCCCAGACACACACACAGACCTATTAGTAGCAGCAAATAATCACACAAATGTCAGTGATAGCGAGGTTTTATCCCCAGACACACACACAGACCTATTAGTAGCAGCAAATAATCACACAAATGTCAGTGATAACGAGGTTATATCCCTAGACACACACAGACCTATTAGTAGCAGCAAATAATCACACAAATGTCAGTGATAGCGAGGTTTTATCCCCAGACACACACACAGACCTATTAGTAGCAGCAAATAATCACACAAATGTCAGTGATAGCAAGGTTTTATCCCCAGACACACACACAGACCTATTAGTAGCAGCAAATAATCACACAAATGTCAGTGATAACGAGGTTATATCCCTAGACACACACAGACCTATTAGTAGCAGCAAATAATCACACAAATGTCAGTGATAGCGAGGTTTTATCCCCAGACACACACACAGACCTATTAGTAGCAGCAAATAATCACACAAATGTCAGTGATAGCGAGGTTTTATCCCCAGACACACACACAGACCTATTAGTAGCAGCAAATAATCACACAAATGTCAGTGATAGCGAGGTTTTATCCCCAGACACACACACAGACCTATTAGTAGCAGCAAATAATCACACAAATGTCAGTGATAGCGAGGTTTTATCCCCAGACACACACAGACCTATTAGTAGCAGCAAATAATCACACAAATGTCAGTGATAACGAGGTTATATCCCTAGACACACACAGACCTACTGGTAGCAGCAAATAATCACACAAATGTCAGTGATAACGAGGTTATATCCCTAGAGACACACAGACCTATTAGTAGCAGCAAATAATCACACAAATGTAAGTGATAACGAGGTTATATCCCCAGACACACACAGACCTATTAGTAGCAGCAAATAATCACACAACTGTAAGTGATAACGAGATTATATCCCTAGACACACACAGACCTATTAGTAGCAGCAAATAATCACACAAATGTCAGTGATAACGAGGTTATATCCCCAGACACACACAGACCTATTAGTAGCAGCAAATAATCACACAAATGTCAGTGATAACGAGGTTATATCCCTAGACACACACAGACCTACTAGTAGCAGCAAATAATCACACAAATGTCAGTGATAACGAGGTTATATCCCTAGACACACACAGACCAACTAGTAGCAGCAAATAATCACACAAATGTCAGTGATAATGAGGTTATATCCCCAGACACACACATACCTATTAGTAGTAGCAAATAATCACACAAATGTCAGTAATAAAGAGGTTATAACCCCAGACACACACAGACCTATTAGTAGCAGCAAATAATCACACAAATGTCAGTAATAACGAGGTTATATCCCCAGGCACACACACAGACCTATTAGTAGTAACAAATAATTACTCAAATGTCATTGATAAATGTTATATTCCCAGACACACACAGACCTATTAGTAGCAGCAAATAATTACACAAATGTCAGTGATAACAAGGCTATATCCCCAGACACACAGACCTATTAGTAGCAGAAAATAATCACACAAATTTCAGTGATAAAGAGGTTATATCTCCAGACACACACACAGACCTATTAGTAGCAGCAAATAGTCAAACAAATGTCAGGGATAACGAGGGTATAACCCCAGACACACACAGATCTATTAGTAGCAGAAAATAATCACACAAATGTCAGTGATAACGAGGTTATATCCCCAGACACACACAGACCTATTAGTAGTAACAAATAAATACTGAAATGTCAGTGATAAATGTTATATCCCCAGACACACACAGATTTATTAGTAGCAGCAAATAATCACACAAATGTCAGTGATCACAACGTTATATCCCCAGACACACACAGACCTATTAGTAGCAGCAAATAATCACACAAATGTCAGTGATAATGAGGTTATATCCCCAGACACACCAACCTATTAGTAGCAGCAAATAATCACACAAATGTCAGTGATAAAGGTTATATACCCAGACACACACAGACCTATTAGTAGCAGCAAATAATCACACAAATGTCAGTGATAAAGG
The DNA here is from genome assembly GCF_027579735.1 of Bombina bombina. Classification (NCBI taxonomy): domain Eukaryota; kingdom Metazoa; phylum Chordata; class Amphibia; order Anura; family Bombinatoridae; genus Bombina; species Bombina bombina. The sequence continues at coordinate 311,627 of NW_026512624.1, forward strand.
TTATATACCCAGACACACACAGACCTATTAGTAGCAGCAAATAATCACACAAATGTCAGTGATAAAGGTTATATCCCCAGACACACACACAGACCTATTAGTAGCAGCAAATAATCACACACGTCAGTGATAACGAGGTTATATCTCCAGACACACACAGACCTATTAGTAGTAACAAATAATTACTCAAATGTCAGTGATAAATAGGTTATATCCCCAGACACACACAGACCTATTAGTAGCAGCAAATAATCACACAAATGTCAGTAATAACGAGGTTATATCCCCAGACACACACACAGACCTATTAGTAGCATCAAATAATCACACAAATGTCAGTGATAACGAGGTTATATCCCTAGACACACACATACCTATTAGTAGCAGCAAATAATCACACAAATGTCAGTAATAACGAGGTTATATCCCTAGACACACACAGACCTATGAGTAGCATCAAATAATCACACAAATGTCAGTAATAACGAGGTTATATCCCTAGACACACACAGACCTATGAGTAGCATCAAATAATCACACAAATGTCAGTTATAAAGGTTATATCCCCAGACACACACAGACCTATTAGTAGCAGCAAATAATCACACAAATGTCAGTAATAACGAGGTTATATCCCCAGGCACACACAGACCTATTAGTAGTAACAAATAATCACACAAATGTCAGTAATAACGAGGTTATATCCCCAGGCACACACACAGACCTATTAGTAGCAGCAAATAATCACACAAATGTCAGTGATAACGAGGTTATATCCCCAGGCACACACAAACCTATTAGTAGCAGCAAATAATCACACAAATGTCAGTAATAACGAGGTTATATCCCCAGGCACACACAGACCTATTAGTAGCATCAAATAATCACACAAATGTCAGTAATAACGAGGTTATATCCCCAGGCACACACACAGACCTATTAGTAGCATCAAATAATCACACAAATGTCAGTGATAACGAGGTTATATCCCCAGGCACACACACAGACCTATTAGTAGCATCAAATAATCACACAAATGTCAGTGATAACGATGTTATATCCCCAGACACACACACAGACCTATTAGTAGCAGCAAATAATCACACAAATGTCAGTGATCACTACGTTATATCCCTAGACACACACACAGACCTATTAGTAGCAGCAAATAATCACACAAATGTCAGTGATCACAACGTTATATCCCTAGACTCACACACAGACCTATTAGTAGCAGCAAATAATCACACAAATGTCAGTAATAACAAGGTTATATCCCTAGACACACACAGATCTATTAGTAGCAGCAAATAATCACACAAATGTCAGTGATCACAACGTTATATCCCTAGACACACACACACAGACCTATTAGTAGCAGCAAATAATCACACAAATGTCAGTGATCACAACGTTATATCCCTAGACACACACACACAGACCTATTAGTAGCAGCAAATAATCACACAAATGTCAGTAATAACGAGGTTATATCCCCAGGCACACACACAGACCTATTAGTAGCATCAAATAATCACACAAATGTCAGTGATAACGATGTTATATCCCCAGACACACACACAGACCTATTAGTAGCATCAAATAATCACACAAATGTCAGTGATAACGATGTTATATACCCAGACACACACACAGACCTATTAGTAGCAGCAAATAATCACACAAATGTCAGTGATCACGATGTTATATCCCCAGACACACACACAGACCTATTAGTAGCAGCAAATAATCACACAAATGTCAGTGATCACTACGTTATATCCCTAGACACACACACAGACCTACTAGTAGCAGCAAATAATCACACAAATGTCAGTGATAACGAGGTTATATCCCTAGACACACACAGACCAACTAGTAGCAGCAAATAATCACACAAATGTCAGTGATAATGAGGTTATATCCCCAGACACACACATACCTATTAGTAGTAGCAAATAATCACACAAATGTCAGTGATAACGATGTTATATCCCCAGACACACACACAGACCTATTAGTAGCAGCAAATAATCACACAAATGTCAGTGATCACGATGTTATATCCCCAGACACACACACAGACCTATTAGTAGCAGCAAATAATCACACAAATGTCAGTGATAACGAGGTTATATCCCTAGACACACACAGACCTACTAGTAGCAGCAAATAATCACACTAATGTCAGTGATAATGAGGTTATATCCCTAGACACACACAGACCTATTAGTAGCATCAAATAATCACACGAATGTCAGTGATAACGAGGTTATATCCCTAGACACACACAGACCTACTAGTAGCAGCAAATAATCACACTAATGTCAGTGATAATGAGGTTATATCCCTAGACACACACAGACCTATTAGTAGCAGCAAATAATCACACAAATGTCAGTGATAATGAGGTTATATCCCCAGACACACACATACCTATTAGTAGTAGCAAATAATCACACAAATGTCAGTAATAAAGAGGTTATAACCCCAGACACACACAGACCTATTAGTAGCAGCAAATAATCACACAAATGTCAGTAATAACGAGGTTATATCCCCAGGCACACACACAGACCTATTAGTAGTAACAAATAATTACTCAAATGTCATTGATAAATGTTATATTCCCAGACACACACAGACCTATTAGTAGCAGCAAATAATTACACAAATGTCAGTGATAACAAGGCTATATCCCCAGACACACAGACCTATTAGTAGCAGAAAATAATCACACAAATTTCAGTGATAAAGAGGTTATATCTCCAGACACACACACAGACCTATTAGTAGCAGCAAATAGTCAAACAAATGTCAGGGATAACGAGGGTATAACCCCAGACACACACAGATCTATTAGTAGCAGAAAATAATCACACAAATGTCAGTGATAACGAGGTTATATCCCCAGACACACACAGACCTATTAGTAGTAACAAATAAATACTGAAATGTCAGTGATAAATGTTATATCCCCAGACACACACAGATTTATTAGTAGCAGCAAATAATCACACAAATGTCAGTGATCACAACGTTATATCCCCAGACACACACAGACCTATTAGTAGCAGCAAATAATCACACAAATGTCAGTGATAATGAGGTTATATCCCCAGACACACCAACCTATTAGTAGCAGCAAATAATCACACAAATGTCAGTGATAAAGGCTATATACCCAGACACACACAGACCTATTAGTAGCAGCAAATAATCACACAAATGTCAGTGATAAAGGTTATATACCCAGACACACACAGACCTATTAGTAGCAGCAAATAATCACACAAATGTCAGTGATAAAGGTTATATCCCCAGACACACACACAGACCTATTAGTAGCAGCAAATAATCACACACGTCAGTGATAACGAGGTTATATCTCCAGACACACACAGACCTATTAGTAGTAACAAATAATTACTCAAATGTCAGTGATAAATAGGTTATATCCTCAGACACACACAGACCTATTAGTAGCAGCAAATAATCACACAAATGTCAGTAATAACGAGGTTATATCCCCAGACACACACACAGACCTATTAGTAGCATCAAATAATCACACAAATGTCAGTGATAACGAGGTTATATCCCTAGACACACACATACCTATTAGTAGCAGCAAATAATCACACAAATGTCAGTAATAACGAGGTTATATCCCTAGACACACACAGACCTATGAGTAGCATCAAATAATCACACAAATGTCAGTAATAACGAGGTTATATCCCTAGACACACACAGACCTATGAGTAGCATCAAATAATCACACAAATGTCAGTTATAAAGGTTATATCCCCAGACACACACAGACCTATTAGTAGCAGCAAATAATCACACAAATGTCAGTAATAACGAGGTTATATCCCCAGGCACACACAGACCTATTAGTAGTAACAAATAATCACACAAATGTCAGTAATAACGAGGTTATATCCCCAGGCACACACACAGACCTATTAGTAGCAGCAAATAATCACACAAATGTCAGTGATAACGAGGTTATATCCCCAGGCACACACAGACCTATTAGTAGCAGCAAATAATCACACAAATGTCAGTAATAACGAGGTTATATCCCCAGGCACACACAGACCTATTAGTAGCATCAAATAATCACACAAATGTCAGTAATAACGAGGTTATATCCCCAGGCACACACACAGACCTATTAGTAGCATCAAATAATCACACAAATGTCAGTGATAACGAGGTTATATCCCCAGGCACACACACAGACCTATTAGTAGCATCAAATAATCACACAAATGTCAGTGATAACGATGTTATATCCCCAGACACACACACAGACCTATTAGTAGCAGCAAATAATCACACAAATGTCAGTGATCACTACGTTATATCCCTAGACACACACACAGACCTATTAGTAGCAGCAAATAATCACACAAATGTCAGTGATCACAACGTTATATCCCTAGACTCACACACAGACCTATTAGTAGCAGCAAATAATCACACAAATGTCAGTAATAACGAGGTTATATCCCTAGACACACACAGACCTATTAGTAGCAGCAAATAATCACACAAATGTCAGTGATCACAACGTTATATCCCTAGACACACACACACAGACCTATTAGTAGCAGCAAATAATCACACAAATGTCAGTGATCACAACGTTATATCCCTAGACACACACACACAGACCTATTAGTAGCAGCAAATAATCACACAAATGTCAGTAATAACGAGGTTATATCCCCAGGCACACACACAGACCTATTAGTAGCATCAAATAATCACACAAATGTCAGTGATAACGATGTTATATCCCCAGACACACACACAGACCTATTAGTAGCATCAAATAATCACACAAATGTCAGTGATAACGATGTTATATCCCCAGACACACACACAGACCTATTAGTAGCAGCAAATAATCACACAAATGTCAGTGATCACGATGTTATATCCCCAGACACACACACAGACCTATTAGTAGCAGCAAATAATCACACAAATGTCAGTGATCACTACGTTATATCCCTAGACACACACACAGACCTATTAGTAGCAGCAAATAATCACACAAATGTCAGTGATCACAACGTTATATCCCTAGACTCACACACAGACCTATTAGTAGCAGCAAATAATCACACAAATGTCAGTAATAACGAGGTTATATCCCTAGACACACACAGACCTATTAGTAGCAGCAAATAATCACACAAATGTCAGTGATCACAATGTTATATCCCTAGACACACACACACAGACCTATTAGTAGCAGCAAATAATCACACAAATGTCAGTGATAAAGAGGTTATATTCCCAGACACACACAGACCTATTAGTAGCAGACAATAATCACACAAATGTCAGTGATAAAGAGGTTATATTCCCAGACACACACAGACCTATTAGTAGTAACAAATAATCACACAAATGTCAGTGATAAAGAGGTTATATTCCCAGACACACACAGACCTATTAGTAGTAACAAATAATCACACAAATGTCAGTGATAACGAGGTTATATCCCTAGAGACACACAGACCTATTAGTAGCAGCAAATAATCACACAAATGTAAGTGATAACGAGGTTATATCCCCAGACACACACAGACCTATTAGTAGCAGCAAATAATCACACAAATGTAAGTGATAACGAGATTATATCCCTAGACACACACAGACCTATTAGTAGCAGCAAATAATCACACAAATGTCAGTGATAACGAGGTTATATCCCTAGACACACACAGACCTACTAGTAGCAGCAAATAATCACACAAATGTCAGTGATAACGAGGTTATATCCCTAGACACACACAGACCTATTAGTAGCAGCAAGTAATCACACAAATGTCAGTGATAAAGAGTTTATATCCCCAGACACACACAGACCTATTAGTAGTAACAAATAATTACTCAAATGTCATTGATAAATGTTATATTCCCAGACACACACACATACCTATTAGTAGCAGCAAATAATTACACAAATGTCAGTGATAACAAGGCTATATCCCCAGACACACAGACCTATTAGTAGCAGAAAATAATCACACAAATTTCAGTGATAAAGAGGTTATATTTCCAGACACACACACAGACCTATTAGTAGCAGCAAATAGTCAAACAAATGTCAGGGATAACGAGGGTATAACCCCAGACACACACAGATCTATTAGTAGCAGAAAATAATCACACAAATGTCAGTGATAACGAGGTTATATCCCCAGACACACACAGACCTATTAGTAGTAACAAATAAATACTGAAATGTCAGTGATAAATGTTATATCCCCAGACACACACAGATTTATTAGTAGCAGCAAATAATCACACAAATGTCAGTGATCACAACGTTATATCCCCAGACACACACAGACCTATTAGTAGCAGCAAATAATCACACAAATGTCAGTGATAATGAGGTTATATCCCCAGACACACCAACCTATTAGTAGCAGCAAATAATCACACAAATGTCAGTGATAAAGGTTATATACCCAGACACACACTGACCTATTAGTAGCAGCAAATAATCACACAAATGTCAGTGATAAAGGTTATATACCCAGACACACACAGACCTATTAGTAGCAGCAAATAATCACACAAATGTCAGTGATAAAGGTTATATCCCCAGACACACACACAGGCCTATTAGTAGCAGCAAATAATCACACACGTCAGTGATAACGAGGTTATATCTCCAGACACACACAGACCTATTAGTAGTAACAAATAATTACTCAAATGTCAGTGATAAATAGGTTATATCCCCAGACACACACAGACCTATTAGTAGCAGCAAATAATCACACAAATGTCAGTAATAACGAGGTTATATCCCCAGACACACACACAGACCTATTAGTAGCATCAAATAATCACACAAATGTCAGTGATAACGAGGTTATATCCCTAGACACACACAGAGCTATTAGTAGCAGCAAATAATCACACAAATGTCAGTGATAACGAGGTTATATCCCTAGACACACACAGAGCTATTAGTAGCAGCAAATAATCACACAAATGTCAGTGATAACGAGGTTATATCCCTAGACACACACAGAGCTATTAGTAGCAGCAAATAATCACACAAATGTCAGTGATAACGAGGTTATATCCCTAGACACACACAGAGCTATTAGTAGCAGCAAATAATCACACAAATGTCAGTGATAACGAGGTTATATCCCTAGACACACACAGAGCTATTAGTAGCAGCAAATAATCACACAAATGTCAGTAATAACGAGGTTATATCCCTAGGCACACACAGACCTATGAGTAGCATCAAATAATCACACAAATGTCAGTAATAACGAGGTTATATCCCTAGACACACACAGACCTATGAGTAGTATCAAATAATCACACAAATGTCAGTTATAAAGGTTATATCCCCAGACACACACAGACCTATTAGTAGCAGCAAATAATCACACAAATGTCAGTAATAACGAGGTTATATCCCCAGGCACACACAGACCTATTAGTAGTAACAAATAATCACACAAATGTCAGTAATAACGAGGTTATATCCCCAGGCACACACAGACCTATTAGTAGTAACAAATAATCACACAAATGTAAGTGATAACAAGGTTATATCCCCAGGCACACACACAGACCTATTAGTAGCAGCAAATAATCACACAAATGTCAGTGATAACGAGGTTATATCCCCAGGCACACACAAACCTATTAGTAGCAGCAAATAATCACACAAATGTCAGTAATAACGAGGTTATATCCCCAGGCACACACAGACCTATTAGTAGCATCAAATAATCACACAAATGTCAGTAATAACGAGGTTATATCCCCAGGCACACACACAGACCTATTAGTAGCATCAAATAATCACACAAATGTCAGTGATAACGATGTTATATCCCCAGACACACACACAGACCTATTAGTAGCATCAAATAATCACACAAATGTCAGTGATAAAGAGGTTATATCTCCAGACACACACACAGACCTATTAGTAGCAGCAAATAGTCAAACAAATGTCAGGGATAACGAGGGTATAACCCCAGACACACACAGATCTATTAGTAGCAGAAAATAATCACACAAATGTCAGTGATAACGAGGTTATAACCCCAGACACACACAGACCTATTAGTAGTAACAAATAAATACTGAAATGTCAGTGATAAATGTTATATCCCCAGACACACACAGATTTATTAGTAGCAGCAAATAATCACACAAATGTCAGTGATCACAACGTTATATCCCCAGACACACACAGACCTATTAGTAGCAGCAAATAATCACACAAATGTCAGTGATAATGAGGTTATATCCCCAGACACACCAACCTATTAGTAGCAGCAAATAATCACACAAATGTCAGTGATAAAGGTTATATCCACAGACACACACACAGACCTATTAGTAGCAGCAAATAATCACACACGTCAGTGATAACGAGGTTATATCTCCAGACACACACAGACCTATTAGTAGCAGCAAATAATCACACAAATGTCAGTGATAAAGGTTATATACCCAGACACACACTGACCTATTAGTAGCAGCAAATGATCACACAAATGTCAGTGATAAAGGTTATATACCCAGACACACACACAGACCTATTAGTAGCAGCAAATAATCACACAAATGTCAGTGATAAAGGTTATATACCCAGACACACACTGACCTATTAGTAGCAGCAAATAATCACACAAATGTCAGTGATAAAGGTTATATACCCAGACACACACAGACCTATTAGTAGCAGCAAATAATCACACAAATGTCAGTGATAAAGGTTATATCCCCAGACACACACAGACCTATTAGTAGCAGCAAATAATCACACACGTCAGTGATAACGAGGTTATATCTCCAGACACACACAGACCTATTAGTAGTAACAAATAATTACTCAAATGTCAGTGATAAATAGGTTATATCCCCAGACACACACAGACCTATTAGTAGCAGCAAATAATCACACAAATGTCAGTAATAACGAGGTTATATCCCCAGACACACACACAGACCTATTAGTAGCATCAAATAATCACACAAATGTCAGTGATAATGAGATCATATCCCCAGGCACACACACAGAACTATTAGTAGCAGCAAATAATCACACAAATGTCAGTGATAACGAGGTTATATCCCTAGACACACACAGACCTATTAGTAGCAGCAAATAATCACACAAATGTCAGTAATAACGAGGTTATATCCCTAGGCACACACAGACCTATGAGTAGCATCAAATAATCACACAAATGTCAGTAATAACGAGGTTATATCCCTAGACACACACAGACCTATGAGTAGCATCAAATAATCACACAAATGTCAGTTATAAAGGTTATATCCCCAGACACACACAGACCTATTAGTAGCAGCAAATAATCACACAAATGTCAGTAATAACGAGGTTTATATCCCCAGGCACACACAGACCTATTAGTAGTAACAAATAATCACACAAATGTCAGTAATAACGAGGTTATATCCCTAGACACACACAGACCTATTAGTAGTAACAAATAATCACACAAATGTAAGTGATAACAAGGTTATATCCCCAGGCACACACACAGACCTATTAGTAGCAGCAAATAATCACACAAATGTCAGTAATAACGAGGTTATATCCCCAGGCACACACAGACCTATTAGTAGCAGCAAATAATCACACAAATGTCAGTGATAACGAGGTTATATCCCCAGGCACACACAAACCTATTAGTAGCAGCAAATAATCACACAAATGTCAGTAATAACGAGGTTATATCCCCAGGCACACACAGACCTATTAGTAGCAGCAAATAATCACACAAATGTCAGTAATAACGAGGTTATATCCCCAGGCACACACACAGACCTATTAGTAGCATCAAATAATCACACAAATGTCAGTGATAACGATGTTATATCCCCAGACACACACACAGACCTATTAGTAGCATCAAATAATCACACAAATGTCAGTGATAACGATGTTATATCCCCAGACACACACACAGACCTATTAGTAGCAGCAAATAATCACACAAATGTCAGTGATCACAACGTTATATCCCCAGACACACACAGACCTATTAGTAGCAGCAAATAATCACACAAATGTCAGTGATAATGAGGTTATATCCCAGACACACCAACCTATTAGTAGCAGCAAATAATCACACAAATGTCAGTGATAAAGGTTATATCCACAGACACACACACAGACCTATTAGTAGCAGCAAATAATCACACACGTCAGTGATAACGAGGTTATATCTCCAGACACACACAGACCTATTAGTAGCAGCAAATAATCACACAAATGTCAGTGATAAAGGTTATATACCCAGACACACACTGACCTATTAGTAGCAGCAAATAATCACACAAATGTCAGTGATAAAGGTTATATACCCAACACACACACAGACCTATTAGTAGCAGCAAATAATCACACAAATGTCAGTGATAAAGGTTATATACCCAGACACACACTGACCTATTAGTAGCAGCAAATAATCACACAAATGTCAGTGATAAAGGTTATATACCCAGACACACACAGACCTATTAGTAGCAGCAAATAATCACACAAATGTCAGTGATAAAGGTTATATCCCCAGACACACACAGACCTATTAGTAGCAGCAAATAATCACACACTCAGTGATAACGAGGTTATATCTCCAGACACACACAGACCTATTAGTAGTAACAATAATTACTCAAATGTCAGTGATAAATAGGTTATATCCCCAGACACACACAGACCTATTAGTAGCAGCAAATAATCACACAAATGTCAGTAATAACGAGGTTATATCCCCAGACACACACAGACCTATTAGTAGCATCAAATAATCACACAAATGTCAGTGATAATGAGATCATATCCCCAGGCACACACACAGAACTATTAGTAGCAGCAAATAATCACACAAATGTCAGTGATAACGAGGTTATATCCCTAGACACACACAGACCTATTAGTAGCAGCAAATAATCACACAAATGTCATAAAACGAGGTTATATCCCTAGGCACACACAGACCTATGAGTAGCATCAAATAATCACACAAATGTCAGTAATAACGAGGTTATATCCCTAGACACACACAGACCTATGAGTAGCATCAAATAATCACACAAATGTCAGTTATAAAGGTTATATCCCCAGACACACACAGACCTATTAGTAGCAGCAAATAATCACACAAATGTCAGTAATAACGAGGTTATATCCCCAGGCACACACAGACCTATTAGTAGTAACAAATAATCACACAAATGTCAGTAATAACGAGGTTATATCCCTAGACACACACAGACCTATTAGTAGTAACAAATAATCACACAAATGTAAGTGATAACAAGGTTATATCCCCAGGCACACACACAGACCTATTAGTAGCAGCAAATAATCACACAAATGTCAGTAATAACGAGGTTATATCCCCAGGCACACACAGACCTATTAGTAGCAGCAAATAATCACACAAATGTCAGTGATAACGAGGTTATATCCCCAGGCACACACAAACCTATTAGTAGCAGCAAATAATCACACAAATGTCAGTAATAACGAGGTTATATCCCCAGGCACACACAGACCTATTAGTAGCATCAAATAATCACACAAATGTCAGTAATAACGAGGTTATATCCCCAGGCACACACACAGACCTATTAGTAGCATCAAATAATCACACAAATGTCAGTGATAACGATGTTATATCCCCAGACACACACACAGACCTATTAGTAGCATCAAATAATCACACAAATGTCAGTGATAACGATGTTATATCCCCAGACACACACACAGACCTATTAGTAGCGGCAAATAATCACACAAATGTCAGTGATCACAACGTTATATCCCTAGACACACACACAGACCTATTAGTAGCAGCAAATAATCACACAAATGTCAGTAATAACGAGGTTATATCCCTAGACACACACAGACCTATTAGTAGCAGCAAATAATCACACAAATGTCAGTGATCACAACGTTATATCCCTAGACACACACACACAGACCTATTAGTAGCAGCAAATAATCACACAAATGTCAGTGATCACAACGTTATATCCCTAGACACACACACAGACCTATTAGTAGCAGCAAATAATCACACAAATGTCAGTGATAAAGAGGTTATATTCCCAGACACACCAACCTATTAGTAGCAGCAAATAATCACACAAATGTCAGTGATCACAACGTTATATCCCTAGACACACACACAGACCTATTAGTAGCAGCAAATAATCACACAAATGTCAGTGATAACGAGGTTATATCCCCAGACACACACACAGACCTATTAGTAGCAGCAAATAATCACACAAATGTCAGTGATAAAGAGGTTATATTCCCAGACACACACAGACCTATTAGTAGTAACAAATAATCACACAAATGTCAGTGATAACGAGGTTATATCCCCAGACACACACACAGACCTATTAGTAGCAGCAAATAATCACACAAATGTCAGTGATAACGAGGTTATATCCCCAGACACACACACAGACCTATTAGTAGCAGCAAATAATCACACAAATGTCAGTGATAACGAGGTTATATTCCCAGACACACACAGACCTATTAGTAGCAGACAAATAATCACACAATGTCAGTGATAACGAGGTTATATTCCCAGACACACACAGACCTATTAGTAGTAACAAATAATCACACAAATGTCAGTGATAACAAGGTTATATCCCAGACACACACAGACCTATTAGTAGCAGCAAATAATCACACAAATGTCAGTAATAAAGAGGTTATATCCCCAGACACACACACAGACCTATTAGTAGCAGCAAATAATCACACAACTATCCCAGACACACACACAGACCTATTAGTAGCAGCAAATAATCACACAAATGTCAGTGATAGCGAGGTTTTATCCCCAGACACACACAGACCTATTAGTAGAATCAAATAATCACACAAATGTCAGTGATAGCGAGGTTTTATCCCAGACCACACACAGACCTATTAGTAGCAGAAAATAACACACAAATGTCAGTGATAAAGAGGTTATATTCCCAGACACACACAGACCTATTAGTAGTAACAAATAATCACACAAATGTCAGTGATAACAAGGTTATATCCCTAGACACACACAGACCTATTAGTAGCAGCAAATAATCACACAAATGTCAGTGATAACGAGGTTATATCCCCAGACACACACACAGACCTATTAGTAGCAGCAAATAATCACACAAATGTCAGTGATAAGAGGTTATATCCCTAGACACACACAGACCTATTAGTAGTAACAAATAATCACACAAATGTCAGTGATAAAGAGGTTTATATCCCTAGACACACACAGACCTATTAGTAGCAGCAAATAATCACACAAATGTCAGTGATAAAGAGGTTATATCCCCTAGACACACACAGACCTATTAGTAGTAACAAATAATCACACAAATGTCAGTGATAAAGAGGTTATATCCCTAGACACACACAGACCTATTAGCAGCAGCAAATAATCACACAAATGTCAGTGATCACAACGTTATATCCCTAGACCACACACAGAACTATTAGTAGCAGCAAATAATCACACAAATGTCAGTGATAACGAGGTTATATCACCAGTGATAACAAGGTTATAACCCTAGACACACACAGAACTATTAGTAGCAGCAAATAATCACACAAATGTCAGTGATAACGAGGTTATATCACCAGTGATAACAAGGTTATAACCCTAGACACACACAGAACTATTAGTAGCAGCAAATAATCACACAAATGTCAGTGATAACGAGGTTATATCACCAGTGATAACAAGGTTATAACCCTAGACACACACAGAACTATTAGTAGCAGCAAATAATCACACAAATGTCAGTAATAACGAGGTTATATCCCTAGACACACACAGACCTATTAGTAGTAACAAATAATCACACAAATGTCAGTGATAAAGAGGTTATATCCCTAGACACACACAGACCTATTAGTAGCAGCAAATAATCACACAAATGTCAGTGATCACAACGTTATATCCTTAGGCACACACAGAACTATTAGTAGCAGCAAATAATCACACAAATGTCAGTGATAACGAGGTTATATCACCAGTGATAACAAGGTTATAACCCTAGACACACACAGAACTATTAGTAGCAGCAAATAATCACACAATTGTCAGTGATAAAGGTTATATCCCTAGACACACACAGACCTATTAGTAGCAGCAAATAATCACACAAATGTCAGTGATAACAAGGTTATATCCCCAGACACACACAGACCTATTAGTAGCAGCAAATAATCACACAAATGTCAGTGATAACGAGGTTTTATCCCCAGACACACACAGACCTATTAGTAGCAGCAAATAATCACACAAATGTAAGTGATAACGAGGTTATATCCCTAGACACACACAGACCTATTAGTAGCATCAAATAATCACACGAATGTCAGTGATAACGAGGTTATATTCCCAGACACACACAGACCTATTAGTAGCAGCAAATAATCACACAAATGTCAGTGATAACAAGGTTATATTCCCAGACACACACAAACCTATTAGTAGCAGCAAATAATCACACAAATGTCAGTGATAGCGAGGTTTTATCCCCAGACACACACAGACCTATTAGTAGCAGCAAATAATCACACAAATGTCAGTGATAGCGAGGTTTTATCCCCAGACACACACAGACCTATTAGTAGTAACAAATAATCACACAAATGTCAGTGATAGCGAGGTTTTATCCCCAGACACACACACAGACCTATTAGTAGCAGCAAATAATCACACAAATGTCAGTGATAGCGAGGTTTTATCCCCAGACACACACAGAACTATTAGCAGCAGCAAATAATCACACAATGTAAGTGATAACGAGGTTATATTCCCAGACACACCACAGACCTATTAGTAGCAGCAAATAATCACACAAATGTAAGTGATAGCGAGGTTATATCCCCAGACACACACAAACCTATTAGTAGCAGCAAATAATCACACAAATGACAGTGATATCGAGGTTTTATCCCCAGACACACACAGACCTATTAGTAGCAGCAAATAATCACACAAATGTCAGTGATAGCGAGGTTTTATCCCCAGACACACACAGACCTGCATAGTAGTAACAAATAATCACACAAATGTCAGTGATAGCGAGGTTTTATCCCCCAGACACACACACAGACCTATTAGTAGCAGCAAATAAATCACACAAATGTCAGTGATAGCGAGGTTTTTATCCCCAGACACACACAGACCTATTAGTAGCAGAAATAATCACACAAATGTCAGTGATAGAGAGGTTTTATCCCCAGACACACACACAGACCTATTAGTAGCAGCAAATAATCACACAAATGTCAGTGATAGCGAGGTTTTATCCCCAGACACACACAGACCTATTAGTAGTAGCAAATAATCACACAAATGTCAGTGATAGCGAGGTTTTATCCCCAGACACACACACAGACCTATTAGTAGCAGCAATAATCACACAAATGTCAGTGATAGCCGAGGTTATATTCCCAGACACACACACAGACCTATTAGTAGCAGCAATAATCACACAAATGTCAGTGACGCGAGGTTTTATCCCCAGACACACACACAGACCTATTAGTAGCAGCAAATAATCACACAAATGTCAGTGATAGCGAGGTTTTATCCCCAGACACACACAGACCTATTAGTAGCAGAAAATAATCACACAAATGTCAGTGATAATGAGGTTTTATCCCAGACACACCACACAGACCTATTAGTAGCAGCAAATAATCACACAAATGTCAGTGATAGCGAGGTTTTATCCCCAGACACACACACAGACCTATTAGTAGCAGCAAATAATCACACAAATGTCAGTGATAGCGAGATTATATCCCCTAGACACACACAGACCTATTAGTAGCAGCAAATAATCACACAAATGTCAGTAATAACGAGGTTTTATCCCCAGACACACACAGACCTATTAGTAGTAACAAATAATCACACAAATGTCAGTGATAGCGAGGTTTTATCCCCAGACACACACACAGACCTATTAGTAGCAGCAAATAATCACACAAATGTCAGTGATAGCGAGGTTTTATCCCCAGACACACACACAGACCTATTAGTAGCAGCAAATAATCACACAAATGTCAGTGATAGCGAGGTTTTATCCCCAGACACACACACAGACCTATTAGTAGCAGCATAATAATCACACAAATGTCAGTGATAACGAGGTTATATCCCTAGACACACACAGACCTATTAGTAGCAGCAAATAATCACACAAATGTCAGTGATAGCGAGGTTTTATCCCCAGACACACACACAGACCTATTAGTAGCAGCAAATAATCACACAAATGTCAGTGATAGCAAGGTTTTATCCCCAGACACACACACAGACCTATTAGTAGCAGCAAATAATCACACAAATGTCAGTGATAACGAGGTTATATCCCTAGACACACACAGACCTATTAGTAGCAGCAAATAATCACACAAATGTCAGTGATAGCGAGGTTTTATCCCCAGACACACACACAGACCTATTAGTAGCAGCAAATAATCACACAAATGTCAGTGATAGCGAGGTTTTATCCCCAGACACACACACAGACCTATTAGTAGCAGCAAATAATCACACAAATGTCAGTGATAGCGAGGTTATATCCCCAGACACACACACAGACCTATTAGTAGCAGCAAATAATCACACAAATGTCAGTGATAGCGAGGTTTTATCCCCAGACACACACACAGACCTATTAGTAGCAGCAAATAATCACACAAATGTCAGTAATAACGAGGTTATATCCCTAGACACACACAGACCTATTAGTAGCAGCAAATAATCACACAAATGTCAGTGATAACAAGGTTATATCCCCAGACACACACACAGACCTATTAGTAGCAGCAAATAATCACACAAATGTCAGTGATAGCGAGGTTTTATCCCCAGACACACACACAGACCTATTAGTAGTAACAAATAATCACACGAATGTCAGTGAGAAAGAGGCTATATGTCCAGACCCACACCCAGACAAGAAGGCTGCCTCCGTGTGATAACGATGCCTGCTCTATTGCAGCTGTCCCAGGATTCTACTGAGCAGGACATGAATAAAAGCCCCCTCAGCTCAACCAGCGAAGTATCCTTACCCACAGACGGAGCACAAGGGCATCGGATGAGCAACAACTCCCCGCTCCCCAGCTACAGCCAGGTGAGAGTGGCCTTTAGGTGGCAGAAATAGCAAATGATGTACAATTCTAATGCCGCCAAAGGCAAAAAAATCTGCTAATGCTTTTCCCTCTTATACTTGTGTGCCGAGGCTCACCAGAAATAAGTACTTTGGATATTGCAACGGTAGGAAGGGGGGTTTGCGCAGGAATCTGGGCAAGTGTCGCTGCTCATACCTACACTTAGTACTGAGCAGATAAAAACAAACTGGTACAACGAGGGCCCAGCCATAGTGTTATCGGAATCAGACGCACACAAACAGACGGGCCAGAGGTGGCGCTGTTGCTAAACTGCAGGATATAGGAGTACGTGGGCATAGAGCAGCTATAGATGTTATTTATATTACATGTACTGCTGGTATCTTATGCAGCAGTTCCTTCCCTGTGACCACT
Organism: Bombina bombina; assembly: GCF_027579735.1. Classification (NCBI taxonomy): domain Eukaryota; kingdom Metazoa; phylum Chordata; class Amphibia; order Anura; family Bombinatoridae; genus Bombina; species Bombina bombina. The sequence continues at coordinate 329,277 of NW_026512624.1, forward strand.
ACATTCCTAGAATCACTGATCTTCTAATGATTCTTTCTGCAAACCCCAGTGCTATATATTTAATGCACTAAATAGTATGTAACTGACAGTAACTCACCTAGAGGGACTAGCTTTGGTGACTTATATTTGTAGTAATGAGAAATTGGTACAGGTTGTTTAACGTGCTTTTCTAAATGTTTGTGGAGGTTAAGTGTATGACAAAGTCTAGCTGCACATCTGTGCTTAGAGGACTGTGTGAGTTTAGAATTACAAGGATGGGCACAGAAGCAATAGTGCCAGTAACGTGGTGCCCCTGTGCAGGACAATTCCATACACTTAATTCCTCTCATTTAGTAAAACAATTTCTTAGTCCATTAAAGTTCATAAAATAAAGTATTGATCCTCATTCTCTGACATACTGGTGATTTATACTCTTGTTACCCCACAGGCCGCCCCCTCTCACATGACACCAGATGCTCGTGCACCATCATACAATAACGACTGCTACAAGTTATCCTTCTCAGAGAGTAGCTTCCCAGACCTCAGCTGCTCCTTTCGCAGTCTGTACCACTCACTCCTGGGAAAACAGGGTAAGGTTTGTCTGCAGGTTGTTAATCAGTTAATATCCTCAAGGACCTGTTGTAGGACCAGCAAGTAGTCAAGAAAGCAGAGATGCAATATAAGGAGATGTGTGTGTTCTGCCAGTAGCAAGTCCAATGTGATACAGTGTTTATACACAGTGTGTACGATGTGATACAGTGTTTATACACAGTGTGTACGATGTGATACAGTATTTATACACAGTGTGTACGATGTGATACAGTATTTATACACAGTGTGTACGATGTGATACAGTGTTTATACACAGTGTGTACGATGTGATACAGTGTTTATATACAGTGTGTACGATGTGATACAGTATTTATACACAGTGTGTACGATGTGATACAGTATTTATATACAGTGTGTACGATGTGATACAGTATTTATACACAGTGTGTACGATGTGATACAGTGTTTATACACAGTGTGTACGATGTGATACAGTGTTTATACACAGTGTGTACGATGTGATACAGTATTTATACACAGTGTGTACGATGTGATACAGTATTTATACACAGTGTGTACGATGTGATACAGTATTTATACACAGTGTGTACGATGTGATACAGTATTTATACACAGTGTGTACGATGTGATACAGTGTTTATACACAGTGTGTACGATGTGATACAGTGTTTATATACAGTGTGTACGATGTGATACAGTATTTATACACAGTGTGTACGATGTGATACAGTATTTATATACAGTGTGTACGATGTGATACAGTATTTATACACAGTGTGTACGATGTGATACAGTGTTTATACACAGTGTGTACGATGTGATACAGTATTTATACACAGTGTGTACGATGTGATACAGTATTTATACACAGTGTGTACGATGTGATACAGTATTTATACACAGTGTGTACGATGTGATACAGTATTTATACACAGTGTGTACGATGTGATACAGTATTTATACACAGTGTGTACGATGTGATACAGTATTTATACACAGTGTGTACGATGTGATACAGTATTTATACACAGTGTGTACGATGTGATACAGTATTTATACACAGTGTGTACGATGTGATACAGTATTTATACACAGTGTGTACGATGTGATACAGTATTTATACACAGTGTGTACGATGTGATACAGTGTTTATACACAGTGTGTACGATGTGATACAGTATTTATACACAGTGTGTACGATGTGATACAGTATTTATACACAGTGTGTACGATGTGATACAGTATTTATACACAGTGTGTACGATGTGATACAGTATTTATACACAGTGTGTACGATGTGATACAGTGTTTATACACAGTGTGTACGATGTGATACAGTATTTATGCTTTTACCCCTGTCTTGATTATTCAGTATCCTTATCTAAGGGAATTGTATAAAAGATTTGTATAAAAGATTTGACACTTGTTTAAATAACAAATATATTTATTTGAAAAATAAGAAAAAAATCTCTTTAAAAATTCCAATACGGACTTTGTGACACGTGGTTTACAAGTTCTAATATGTCTTGTAACTAATAAGTGAAGTCTATGACTGGTGTTACAAGATTAATGGTATAGATGTATAGTAACAATATGTTTGGTAATGATATGTTTAGTGACAATATGTTCATAAGAAATACAATGAAACAACCTATGTGTTGGGAAAATGTTTTGAAAATAGGACTCGTTAGAGTGTTGTACCTAGTGCATTGAAAACCTAGTACACAGTCTAAAAAGTCAAATTTATGTTTGTAGAGTTTTGCTATTGCCAATATTTCTTGTTTTACTATATATATAGTAAAACTATTCTTGGTGCTTGTTCCTGGTATCAGCAATTATTAGCTTTCACACAAATCACTGTCATATGAGAGAGGAAAGGAAAATGTTTGGACATTTGTTGCTTAAAATCTTACAAATATTTGTTGCTTGAAGTCTTACAAATATTTCATAAAACATATATTGCTAAAAATGTAAAAATGTATATTTACGGTTAAAACTGTATTTCTGCAATTATAAAACATATATTGCCAAAAGTGTAAAACTGTATATTTACGGTTAAAACTGTATTTCTGCAATTTTAAACTTGCTAGTAGTCGGCCGACTATTGTATGGCAATTTAAATTGCACAGGAAATTTTTGTATTCGTTGGTAACTCAGTATCAATATTAAAAGAAAAAGAAAAACCACCGGTGGATTTGTTGTTTAAAAGTCGTTTTCTTAAAAGCTTTTTTTGGATAATTTGTGTCGGTTTATATTGGACACTCCTATTTGCGCCAGTATCCTTGAGTGTTAAACACTGTCAATATGTGTTGAGATAAGAACTATAATGACCAAAGCTCTACGGTCTAGGGAAGTATTAGAGTAAGGAGCGTTAAGACTTACTGTACTCCTAACCGATTCTGGAGCCTGGTTCGAGTTGTTGCGCTCTTTTTTGCTGGAGGATGTCGAGTTCCGCTGACTGTGTGCAGCTCCGTTTCCCTCTTGATGTGGGTAGTCTTTGTAACGGTCTGCTGGTATAGACCGAAGTGCTGGAGTTGATACAAATTGGAAGTGTTTTTCTTTGAAGGCTTTGATCCGTCTGCAATGATCCCAAAGTCAATATGTCAACGCGTTTCTGCCCTCAAAAAAGGGCCTTTCTCAAGACTAGCTCAACGCGTTTCTGCCCTCAAAAAAGGGCCTTTCTCAAGACTAGCCTTCAAAGAAAAACACTTCCAATTTGTATCAACTCCAGCACTTCGGTCTATACCAGCAGACCGTTACAAAGACTACCCACATCAAGAGGGAAACGGAGCTGCACACAGTCAGCGGAACTCGACATCCTCCAGCAAAAAAGAGCGCAACAACTCGAACCAGGCTCCAGAATCGGTTAGGAGTACAGTAAGTCTTAACGCTCCTTACTCTAATACTTCCCTAGACCGTAGAGCTTTGGTCATTATAGTTCTTATCTCAACACATATTGACAGTGTTTAACACTCAAGGATACTGGCGCAAATAGGAGTGTCCAATATAAACCGACACAAATTATCCAAAAAAAGCTTTTAAGAAAACGACTTTTAAACAACAAATCCACCGGTGGTTTTTCTTTTTCTTTTAATATTGATACTGAGTTACCAACGAATACAAAAATTTCCTGTGCAATTTAAATTGCCATACAATAGTCGGCCGACTACTAGCAAGTTTAAAATTGCAGAAATACAGTTTTAACCGTAAATATACAGTTTTACACTTTTGGCAATATATGTTTTATAATTGCAGAAATACAGTTTTAACCGTAAATATACATTTTTACATTTTTAGCAATATATGTTTTATGAAATATTTGTAAGACTTCAAGCAACAAATATTTGTAAGATTTTAAGCAACAAATGTCCAAACATTTTCCTTTCCTCTCTCATATGACAGTGATTTGTGTGAAAGCTAATAATTGCTGATACCAGGAACAAGCACCAAGAATAGTTTTCTATATATATAGTAAAACAAGAAATATTGGCAATAGCAAAACTCTACAAACATAAATTTGACTTTTTAGACTGTGTACTAGGTTTTCAATGCACTAGGTACAACACTCTAACGAGTCCTATTTTCAAAACATTTTCCCAACACATAGGTTGTTTCATTATATTTCTTATGAACATATTGTCACTAAACATATCATTACCAAACATATTGTTACTATACATCTATACCATTAATCTTGTAACACCAGTCATAGACTTCACTTATTAGTTACAAGACATATTAGAACTTGTAAACCACGTGTCACAAAGTCCGTATTGGAATTTTTAAAGAGATTTTTTTTCTTATTTTTCAAATAAATATATTTGTTATTTAAACGAGTGTCAAATCTTTTATACAAATCTTTTATACAATTCCCTTAGATAAGGATACTGAATAATCAAGACAGGGGTAAAAGCATTCACTTGCGCCTACACTCCAAAAATTTCCAAAACCTCTCCTGTACACCTAAGTAAGATATTTTTTGGGGAAAATATCCTAGGAGTAAAAGGCTTACCCCATTAGGCAGCGCAAAAAAGTTTTACACTTCACTCACCGATACAGTATTTATACACAGTGTGTACGATGTGATACAGTGTTTATACACAGTGTGTACGATGTGATACAGTGTTTATACACAGTGTGTACGATGTGATACAGTATTTATACACCGTGTGTACGATGTGATACAGTATTTATACACAGTGTGTACGATGTGATACAGTATTTATACACAGTGTGTACGATGTGATACCGTATTTATACACAGTGTGTACGATGTGATACAGTATTTATACACAGTGTGTACAATGTGATACAGTATTTATACACAGTGTGTACGATGTGATACAGTATTTATACACAGTGTGTACGATGTGATACAGTATTTATACACAGTGTGTACGATGTGATACAGTATTTATACACAGTGTGTACGATGTGATACAGTGTTTATACACAGTGTGTACGATGTGATACAGTGTTTATACACAGTGTGTACGATGTGATACAGTATTTATACACAGTGTGTACGATGTGATACTGTATTTATACACAGTGTGTACGATGTGATACTGTATTTATACACAGTGTGTACGATGTGATACAGTGTTTATACACAGTGTGTACGATGTGATACAGTGTTTATACACAGTGTGTACGATGTGATACTGTATTTATACACAGTGTGTACGATGTGATACAGTATTTATATACAGTGTGTACGATGTGATACAGTGTTTATACACAGTGTGTACGATGTGATACTGTATTTATACACAGTGTGTACGATGTGATACAGTATTTATACACAGTGTGTACGATGTGATACAGTGTTTATACACAGTGTGTACGATGTGATAGTGTTTATACACAGTGTGTACGATGTGATACAGTATTTATACACAGTGTGTACGATGTGATACAGTGTTTATACACAGTGTGTACGATGTGATACAGTGTTTATACACAGTGTGTACGATGTGATACAGTGTTTATACACAGTGTGTACGATGTGATACAGTATTTATACACCGTGTGTACGATGTGATACAGTATTTATATACAGTGTGTACGATGTGATACAGTATTTATATACAGTGTGTACGATGTGATACAGTATTTATACACAGTGTGTACGGTGTGATACAGTATTTATATACAGTGTGTACGATGTGATACAGTGTTTATATACAGTGTGTACGATGTGATACTGTGTTTATACACAGTGTGTACGATGTGATACTGTATTTATACACAGTGTGTACGATGTGATACAGTATTTATACACAGTGTGTACGATGTGATACAGTATTTATACACAGTGTGTACGATGTGATACAGTATTTATACACAGTGTGTACGATGTGATACAGTATTTATACACAGTGTGTACAATGTGATACAGTATTTATACACAGTGTGTACAATGTGATACAGTATTTATACACAGTGTGTACAATGTGATACAGTATTTATACACAGTGTGTACGATGTGATACAGTATTTATACACAGTGTATACGATGTGATACAGTATTTATACACAGTGTATACAACAGGATACAGTGATTATGCACAGTGTATACGATGTGATACAGTATTTATACACAGTGTATACAACAGGATACAGTGATTATGCACAGTGTGTATGACGGGATACAGCATTTATACACAGTGTATACAACTGGATACAGTGATTATGCACAGTGTATACAACTGGATACAGTATTTATACACAGTGTGTACGATGTTATACAGTATTTATACACAGTGTGTACGATATGATACAGTATTTATACACAGTGTATACAACAGGATACAGTATTTATACACAGTGTGTACGACGGGATACAGTATTTATACACAGTGAGTACGATGTTATACAGTGTTTATACACAGTGTGTACGACGGGATACAGTATTTATACACAGTGTATACAACAGGATACAGTGATTATGCACAGTGTGTACGACGGGATAGTGTTTATACACAGTTGGCCAGATTACAAGTGGCGCACTATTGAGCGTTTTGGCTCATGCAGAAACACAGCCAGAAGTAAACGGTTAACATGTGCGGGTTAGCGCTCGTACTATAAGTTGAAAGTAAAATGTTTGCATGCAAGTGGAAGCCGACAAGTCCTAACTTCAAAACTTCTCCCCATAGACTTTAATGCAGATTGCAAATTGTAAAAATTAACACATTGCTCGCAAACTTTTTTTTAATATTTTTATAAATGACTTGGAGCAAGGATTAAATAGCGACATCTCTATTTTTGCAGATGATACTAAGTTAAGTAAGGTCATTAGGTCATAGCAGGATGAACTTTCGTTACAAAGGGATCTGCAAAAATTAGAAGTATGGGCAAGAAAATGGAAAATGAGATTTAATACGGGAAAATGCAAGGTTCTACATTTTGGAAGTAAAAATAAGCAGGCAACGTATTATTTAAATGGAACAAGACTTAGCAAAACACAGGAGGAAAGGGATTTGGGGGTAGTAATAGATAACAAGCTAAAGATGGGTGCACAATGCAGGGCAGCAGCTTCAAAGGGTAATAAGATACTAGCATGTATTAAAAGAGGCATTGACTCAAGGGAGGAAAGCATAATTCTGTCACTATATAAAGCCCTGGTAAGACTTCACCTTGAGTATGGAGTGCAGTTCTGGGGACCAATCGCAAAAAAAGATATTGCAGCACTAGTAAAAGTTCAGAGAAGGGCCACAAAGCTAATAAGGGGATTGGAGAATTTAACCTATGAGGAGAGGCTAGCGAAACTGGGTCTGTTTTCTTTTGAAAAAACAAAATTTATGCTTACCTGATAAATTTATTTATCTTGTGGTGTATCCAGTCCACGGATCATCCATTACTTGTGGGATATTCTCCTTCCCAACTGGAAGCTGCAAGAGGATCACCCACAGCAGAGCTGTCTATATAGCTCCTCCTCTAACTGCCACTACCAGTCATTCGACCGAAGACAAGCAAGAGAAAGGAGAAACCATAGGGTGCAGTGGTGACTGTAGTTTAAAAATAAAACACCACCTGCCTTAAAATGACAGGGCGGGGCCGTGGGCTGGATACACCACAAGAGAAATAAATTTATCAGGTAAGCATAAATTTTGTTTTCTCTTGTAAGGTGTATCCAGTCCACGGATCATCCATTACTTGTGGGATACCAATACCAAAGCTATAGGACACGGATGAAGGGAGGGACAAGGCAGGTGCTTAAACGGAAGGCACCACTGCCTGCAAAACCTTTCTCCCAAAAATAGCCTCCGAAGAAGCAAAAGTATCAAATTTATAGAATTTTGAAAAAGTATGAAGCGAAGACCAAGTCGCTGCCTTACAAATCTGTTCAACAGAAGCCTCATTCTTAAAAGCCCATGTGGAAGCTACCGCTCTAGTAGAATGAGCTGTAATCCTTTCAGGAGGCTGCTGGCCAGCAGTCTCATAAGCTAAGCGTATTATACTCCTTAGCCAAAAAGAAAGAGAAGTTGCCGAAGTCTTTTGGCCTCTCCTCCTGTCCAGAGTAGACAACAAACAATGCAGATGTTTGACGAAAATCTTTAGTAGCTTGTAAATAAAACTTTAAGCACGAACCACGTCAAGATTGTGTAAAAGACGTTCCTTCTTTGAAGGATTAGGACACAGTGACGGTACAACAATCTCCTGATTGATATTTTTATTAGATACCACCTTGGGTAGAAAACCAGGTTTGGTACGTAACACTACCTTATCGGAATGAAAAATGAGATAAGGAGAATCACATTGTAAAGCAGATAACTCCGAAACTCTTCGAGCCGAGGAGATAGCTACTAAAAACAAAACTTTCCAAGATAAGAGCTTAATATCTATGGAATGCAAAGGTTCAAACAGAACCCCTTGAAGAACCTTAAGAACTAAATTTAAACTCCAAGGCGGAGCAACAGGTTTAAACACAGGCTTAATTCTGACTAAAGCCTGACAAAACGCCTGCACGTCTGGAACCTCAGCCAGACGTTTGTGCAAAAGAATAGACAGAGCAGAAATCTGTCCCTTTAAGGAACTTGCTGACAAACCCTTCTCCAATCCATCTTGGAGAAAAGATAATATCCATGAGTAACCCTTGGATTCACACCAATGAAGATATTTACACCATATCTTATGATAGATTTTCCTGGTGACAGGCTTTCGCGCCTGTATTAAAGTATCAATGACCGACTCGGAGAACCACGCTTTGATAAAATCAAGCGTTCAATCTCCAAGCAGTCAGCCGCAGAGAAATTAGATTTGGATGGTTGAAAGGACCCTGAAGTAGAAGGTCCTGCCTCAGAGGCAGAGTCCATGGTGGAAAGAATGACATGTCCACCAGATCTGCATACCAAGTCCTGCGTGGCCACGCAGGTGCTATCAAAATCACAGATGCTCTCTCCTGCTTGACCTTGGCAATCAGACGAGGGAGCAGAGGAAACGGTGGAAACGCATAAGCCAGGTTGAAGGACCAAGGCGCTGCTAGAGCATCTATCAGCGCTGCCTTGGGATCCCTGGACCTGGATCCATAACAAGGAAGCTTGGCGTTCTGGCGAGACGCCATGAGATCCAGTTCTGGTTTGCCCCAACGTTGAATCAACTGTGCAAACACCTCGGGATGGAGCTCCCACTCCCCCGGATGAAAAGTCTGTCGACTTAGAAAATCCGCCTCCCAGTTCTCTACTCCTGGGATATGGATAGCTGATAGGTGGCAAGCGTGAATCTCTGCCCAACGAATTATCTTTGAAACCTCCAACATCGCTAGGGAACTCCTTGTTCCCCCTTGATGGTTGATGTAAGTTACAGTCGTGATGTTGTCCGACTGAAATCTGATGAACCTCACTGCCGATAGCTGAGGCCAAGCCTGAAGAGCATTGAATATCGCTCTTAGTTCCAGAATGTTTATCGGAAGGAGAGCCTCCTCCTGAGTCCATGACCCCTGAGCCTTCAGAGAGTTCCAGACTGCCCCCCAGCCCAGAAGGCTGTCATCTGTTGTTACTATTGTACAATCTGGCCTGCAGAAGGTCATACCTTTGTACAGATGGACTCGAGATAGCCACCAGAGAAGAGAATCCCTGGTCTCTTGATCCAGATTTAGTAGGGGGGACAAATCTGTGTAATCCCCATTCCAGTGACTGAGCATGCAGAGTTGCAGCGGTCTGAGATGTAGGCGGGAAAACGGCACTATGTCCATTGCCGCTACTATTAAGCCGATTACTTCCATACACTGAGCCACCGAAGGGCGAGAAGTAGAAGAACACGGCAGGAATTTAGAAGTTTTGACAACCTGGCCTCTGTCAGGTAAATCCTCATTTCTACAGAATCTATCAGAGTTCCCAGGAAGGAAACTCTTGTGAGAGGGAATAGAGAACTCTTTTTTTCGTTCACTTTCCACCCATGAGACCTCAGGAATGCCAGAACAATGTCCGTATGGGACTTGGCAATTTGGAAATTCGACGCCTGTATCAGAATGTCGTCTAAGTAAGGGGCTACTGCTATGCCCTGCGGCCTTAGGACCGCCAGAAGTGACCCCAGAACCTTCGTAAAGATTCTTGGTGCCGTAGCTAACCCAAAGGGAAGAGCCACAAACTGGTAATGCCTGTCTAGGAAGGCGAACCTGAGAAACCGATAATGATCTTTGTGTATCGGAATGTGAAGATAAGCATCCTTTAAGTCCACGGTAGTCATGTATTGACCCTCCTGGATCATAGGTAGGATGGTTCGAATAGTCTCCATCTTGAAAGATGGGACCCTGAGAAATTTGTTTAGGACCTTGAGATCTAAGATTGGTCTGAAGGTTCCCTCTTTCTTGGGAACCACAAATAGATTTAAATAGAATCCTTGCCCCTGTTCCTCCTTTGGAACTGGGTGGATCACTCCCATAAATAGGAGGTCTTGAACACAATGTAAGAATGCCTCTCTCTTTATCTGGTCTGCAGATAATTGTGAAAGTTGAAATCTTCCTTTTGGGGAAGAAGCTTTGAAGTCCAGAAGATATCCCTGGGACACAATTTCCAACGCCCAGGGATCCTGGACCTCTTGCCCAAGCCTGGGCGAAGAGAGAAAGTCTGCCCCCTACTAGATCCGTTACCAGATCGGGGGCCAATCTTTTATGCTGTCTTAGAAGCAGCAGCAGGCTTCTTGGCCTGTTTACCTTTGTTCCAAGTCTGGTTAGGTCTCCAGACCGGCTTGGACTACTGGGCAAAATTTCCCTCTTGTTTTGTATTAGAGGAAGATGATGCCGCGCTCGTCTTAAAGTTTCGAAAGGCACGAAAATTGGTTTGTTTGGTCCTTAATTTGTTAGACCTATCCTGAGGAAGGGCATGACCTTTTCCTCCAGTAATATCAGAAATGATCTCCTTCAGTCCAGGCCCGAATAGGGTCTGCCCCTTGAAGGGAATATTGAGAAGCTTAGACTTTGAAGTAACATCAGCTGACCAGGATTTAAGCCATAGCGCCCTAAGCGCCTGAATAACAAAACCTGAGTTCTTAGCCGTTAGTTTAGTTAAATGAACAACGGCGTCAGAAACAAATGAATTGGCTAGCTTAAGCGCTTTAAGCTTGTCAAGTATATCATCCAATGGAGTTTCTACCTGTAAGGCCTCTTCCAGAGACTCAAACCAGAAGGCCGCAGCAGCAGTGACTGGGGCAATGCATGCAAGAGGCTGGAGAATAAAACCTTGTTGAATAAACATTTTCTTAAGGTAACCCTCTAACTTTTTTATCCATTGGATCTAGGAAAGCACAACTGTCCTCGACGGGGATAGTTGTACGCTTAGCTAGGGTAGAAACTGCTCCCTCCACCTTAGGGACCGTTTGCCATAAGTCCCGTGTAGCGGCATCTATTGGAAACATTTTCTTAAAAATAGGAGGGGGAGAGAACGGTACACCTGGTCCCATTCCTTAGTGATAATTTCTGAAAAACTTTTAGGTATTAGAAAAACATCAGTGTAAACAGGCACTGCATAGTATTTATCCAATCTACACAATTTCTCTGGCACTATAATGGTGTCACAGTCATCCAGAGTAGCTAAAACCTCCCTGAGCAACACGCGGAGGTGTTCAAGCTTAAATTTAAATGTAGACATCAGAATCAGGTTGAAGCATCTTCCCTGAGTCAGAAAAATCGCCCACAGAAAGAAGCTCTCCTGCCTCAGCTTCTGCATATTGTGAGGGGATATCAGACATAGCTACTAAAGCATCAGAGTGCTCTGTATTTTTTCTAGCCCCAGAGCTGTCTCGCTTTCCTTGTAACAATGGTAGTTTGGACAATACCGCTGTAAGGGTATGATCCATAACTGCCGCCATGTCTTGTAAAGTAAACGCCATGGGCGCGCTAGATGTACTTGGCGCCTCTTGAGCGGGAGTCAAAGGTTCTGACACGTGGGGCGAGTTAGTCGGCATAACTTCCCCCTTGTCAGTTTCCTCTGATGATAAATCTTTTAAAGACAGAATATGATCTTTATAACTTAAAGTAAAATCAGTACATTTGGTACACATTCTAAGAGGGGGTTCTACAATGGCTTCTAAACATAATGAACAAGGAGTTTCCTCTATGTCAGACATGTTTAAACAGACTAGCAATGAGACCAGCAAGCTTTGAAAACACTTTGATAAATGTAAACAAGCAAAAAATAAAAAAGGGTACTGTGCCTTTAAGAGAAACAAATTTTGTCAAATTGAAAAACAGTGATAAAAAGCAGTAAATCTTACGAAATTTTTACAGTGTGTATAATAGACTAACAGAGCATTGCACCCACTTGAAAATGGATGCTTAACCACTTAGTTTCAAAACCGGATCAAAAAAACGATATAAACGTTTTTCAACAGTCACAACAAACTGCCACAGCTCTGCTGTGGCCCTACCTGCCCATATAACGACTTTGGAAGGCACAAAAACCCTTTAGAGAGGTCCTAAGTGTTCAGGGGACTCCTTCAGGGAAACTGGATGTCTCAAGCTGCAAAATCTAATGCGCATTTAGGCACGAAAATAGGCCCCTCCCCACCTGTATTCACAGTGAGAGGGCCTAACAAAACTATCCCTAGGCAAAATCTAGCCAGCCATGTGGAAAAAACTGGGCCCCAATAAAGTTTTATCACCAATATGTATAAAAAAACATTTAAACACTTCCAGCAAACGTTTTATTTTTCAGTAATGTGAGAAAGTAATAAGAATATTACCCTTTACAGCAAGCATGATACTAGTCGTTATTAAATCACTGTAATCAGGCTTACCTTAAATAAATCCGGTATTAACAGCATTTTCTAGCATATTCATTTCTCTAGAAAAATTTAAACTGCACATACCTCATAGCAGGAGACCCTGCACGCCATTCCCCCAGCTGAAGTTACCTCTCTATTCAGTTATGTGTGAGAACAGCAATGGATCTTAGTTACAACCTGCTAAGATCATCAAAAACCACAGGCAGACTCTTCTTCTACTTTCTGCCTGAGGCTAAAATAGTACAACTCCGGTACCATTTGAAAATAACAAACTTTTGATTGAAGATAAACTAAATAAAAACACCACATCTCTCTAGCTACTTCCTTTCTTGTCGAGAGCTGCAAGAGAATGACTGGGAGTAGCAGTTAGAGGAGGAGCTATATAGACAGCTCTGCTGTGGGTGATCCTCTTGCAGCTTCCTGTTGGGAAGGAGAATATCCCACAAGTAATGGATGAATCCGTGGACTGGATACACCTTACAAGAGAAACACTGAACAGTTACAGGCTGTGTCTGCATACATTAACCCTCTAGATACCAGAAAACACTGAGCAGTTACAGGCTGTGTTTGTGTTTATATTAACCCTCTAGATACCAGAAAACACTGAGCAGTCACAGGCTGTGTTTGTATATATTAACCCTCTAGATACCAAAAAACACAGTGGACTGGATACACCTTACAAGAGAAAAGGTGCTTAAGAGGTGACATGATTACTTTATATAAATATATTCAAGGCCCATATACAGAGATGGCAGAAGCTCTGTTTATTCCAAGAAAATTGTTTGTGACCAGAGGTCACAATTTAAGGTTGGAGGAAAGGAGATTTAATCTCCTGCAACAGAAACGTTTTTTTCACTGTAAGAGCAATAAAATTATGGAACTCATTACCAAAGGAGGTAGTGAATGCCAATACCCTAGATACATTTAAAAAATATTTGGATACATTTCTGTCTATAAACAAAATTCATAGATAAGATTGCTAGTATTAAATGGGTCAACTTTTAGTGGGATTATTTAAGTTTAACTGGACCTTTTTGTATATATTTTAGATTTGTATAGGTTGAACTTGATGGACTTCGGTCTTTTTTTCAACCTCATCTACTATTTTACTATGTTAAACTAACTCACCTCTGTGTTCAACCTACAGTGGTAACCAGAAGTTAGTTATAAATACTGTACATTCCAATGTTCTTTACATAGAAGGTAATGCTCTATTTATTTTTACACAGATATTATATATATAAGTATTCTTTTGTAAAATATGTACATATATATGTACTGTATATATGCATTTCTAATTAAAAATACATTGAACATTTCCCCCTTATGTGAAGAACATTGGAATGTAAAATATTTACAATACATACACAGTAAAACACATTATTAAATATTAAAATAATATACATATACATACACACACATGTATATATACATATACATACACATGTATATATACATATACATACACACACATGTATATATACATACACACACATGTATATATACATATACATACACACACATTTAGTAGATACATGGAAGAGACCATTGAAGAATACACATATAAAGCACTCGCTGCAGACACTGGGTTCAAATCATTATCTATATGGAAACTTATGGGCCAAGGAGATGATTCGCTATCAATTACTTAAAATATAACTTTTATTCACAAAACGCTTAGAAATTAAAGAAGTTAAAAACCTGGGATGTGGATTTAAAATAAACAACTAGAGGGTTATAGTAACACAATGGCTAAGTGGACCAAAGAGAGGGTGAACACAAGGAACTGCTGGTTATAATATACCGTTAATTATATCAGTGTGATTGGTGCAAACATCTGATTGATATCAGGTAAATGGTAACGAGTCCACCGCATAAATAGCTGTCTTATTCCGTCTTGTAATTGCTTATTGTGTGATAACAACCCGTTATCGATAACTCACAAACTGTCAGTTTGTTACAGAATTATCATACAGCTAAGTGCTAGCAGATCTTTTATTTGCATTGGCTGTATTGCTTAATGTTTATTCACTTGTGATGTATAGCAAGATAGTTACAGCCAAATCTCAGAGGCAGCTCGCAAGTTATCAAATATATGGCATAAAAATGTCCTGAGAAGAGTACATAATATACTGTTCTCTATATAGAATAGTTATTATCTTACCGATGGCTATGCCAAAAAGCTTTCCAGTATTCATATATGTGACAATGTGGCATGAGTAAAGAGGTATAGACCGAATAGCAATCTCTGTGTTGCTTATATTAGCGTGTATCCTTGAGTCATTAGGACTGAGTATAGAGTATTTCTATCAGAACAGCTGTTCTGTTTAATAAATCTGCCCAGTTTACTACTAGTGCAGGGTCCACTAGAGAAACAGGCAGGGTTATATATTGGTGGTATTACGGTTTCGCTCTAATCACTTTCCCTTAACCATCCAGCAGAGTACTATCTCTGCTTCGTATTGATTTAAATAATCTTTAAGTAAGGGGTGATATCTCTATAATACCGCTAAAAGCAGAGGTTGAATATTTTATTCTGTTGAAATATATTAGAAATACAGAGCCGATATCGGCAGTGACAACACTATACCTCAATTCAGAGAATTAATAAACATTGGAGTTTGCGTTAAACCATCTCTTGAGTAATCATAGCAGCTGGCATACCAATGTGTCTAAAGTCTCATATGTTAGCTGGAGTTACCGCACGTAGTGACATACAGAGCAATAACACTAAATTCTGTGCCCAACAATGATGGTGCTCTATTAGCTGCAGATATTGCGTTTTCATGAAAACGCTCAGTTTACCTTAGCCAAACAATAAGCGTGTTATTCAATTAATATCGCTATAGTAGTATAGCTATAATGTTCCTCTAGGTTCCCTAACAATCACAGGAGCTCCCAGACTCCTCACCAGTACCTTAGGTAAAACTTACCTTTTGAAAAAGCTGTGCAACGGCGAAACAGCTAATAGAGCACCATCATTATTGGGCACAGAATTTAGTGTTATTGCTCTGTATGTCACTACGTGCGGTAACTCAAGCTAACATATGAGACTTTAGACACATTGGTATGCCAGCTGCTATGATTACTCAAGAGATGGTTTAACGCAAACTCCAATGTTTATTAATTCTCTGAATTGAGGTATAGTGTTGTCACTGCCGATATCGGCTCTGTATTTCTAATATATTTCAACGGAATAAAATATTCAACCTCTGCTTTTAGCGGTATTATAGAGATATCACCCCTTACTTAAATATTATTTAAATCAATACGAAGCAGAGATAGTACTCTGCTGGATGGTTAAGGGAAAGTGATTAGAGCGAAACCGTAATACCACCAATATATAACCCTGCCTGTTTCTCTAGTGGACCCTGCACTAGTAGTAAACTGGGCAGATTTATTAAACAGAACAGCTGTTCTGATAGAAATACTCTATACTCAGTCCTAATGACTCAAGGATACACGCTAATATAAGCAACACAGAGATTGCTATTCGGTCTATACCTCTTTACTCATGCCACATTGTCACATATATGAATACTGGAAAGCTTTTTGGCATAGCCATCGGTAAGATAATAACTATTCTATATAGAGAACAGTATATTATGTACTCTTCTCAGGACATTTTTATGCCATATATTTGATAACTTGCGAGCTGCCTCTGAGATTTGGCTGTAACTATCTTGCTATACATCACAAGTGAATAAACATTAAGCAATACAGCCAATGCAAATAAAAGATCTGCTAGCACTTAGCTGTATGATAATTCTGTAACAAACTGACAGTTTGTGAGTTATCGATAACGGGTTGTTATCACACAATAAGCAATTACAAGACGGAATAAGACAGCTATTTATGCGGAGGACTCGTTACCATTTACCTGATATCAATCAGATGTTTGCACCAATCACACTGATATAATTAACGGTATATTATAACCAGCAGTTCCTTGTGTTCACCCTCTCTTTGGTCCACTTAGCCATTGTGTTACTATAACCCTCTAGTTGTTTATTTTAAATCCACATCCCAGGTTTTTAACCTCTTTAATTTCTAAGCGTTTTGTGAATAAACGTTATATTTTAAGTAATTGATAGCGAATCATCTCCTTGGCCCATAAGTTTCCATATAGATAATGATTTGAACCCAGTGTCTGCAGCGAGTGCTTTATATGTGTATTCTTCAATGGTCTCTTCCATTTATCTACTAATTCAGTAAGAATAATACACAGCACCCCATACCCTTTAATGTGATAAACCACTAGATCACTATTACCCATAGGGTGCAGCCGACATTTTGGTAGTGCCATTGGACTCCCATTCTTTGTAGCATACACACGTATTTATGTGTACATATGTGTTTGTAATACACATGCATATAAACATACATACACACACATGTATTTATGCGTACATATGTGTTTGTAATACACATGCATATAAACATACATACACACACATGTATTTATGTGTACATATGTTTGTAATACACATGCATATAAACATACATACACACACATGTATTTATGTGTACATATGTGTTTGTAATACACATGCATATAAACATACATACACACACATGTATTTATGTGTACATATGTGTTTGTAATACACATGCATATAAACATACATACACACACATGTATTTATGCGTACATATGTTTGTAATACACATGCATATAAATATACATACACACACACGTATTTATGTGTACATATGTGTTTGTAATACACATGCATATAAACATACATACACACACATGTATTTATGCGTACATATGTTTGTAATACACATGCATATAAACATACATACACACACACGTATTTATGTGTACATATGTGTTTGTAATACACATGCATATAAACATACATACACACACACGTATTTATGTGTACATATGTGTTTGTAATACACATGCATATAAACATACATACATACACACGTATTTATGTGTACATATGTGTTTGTAATACACATGCATATAAACATACATACACACACACGTATTTATGTGTACATATGTGTTTGTAATACACATGCATATAAACATACATACACACACATGTATTTATGTGTACATATGTGTTTGTAATACACATGCATATAAACATACATACACACACACGTATTTATGTGTACATATGTGTTTGTAATACACATGCATATAAACATACATACACACACACGTATTTATGTGTACATATGTGTTTGTAATACACATGCATATAAACATACATACACACACATGTATTTATGTGTACATATGTTTGTAATACACATGCATATAAACATACATACACACACATGTATTTATGTGTACATATGTGTTTGTAATACACATGCATATAAACATACATACACACACATGTATTTATGTGTACATATGTGTTTGTAATACACATGCATATAAACATACATACACACACATGTATTTATGTGTACATATGTTTGTAATACACATGCATATAAACATACATACACACACATGTATTTATGTGTACATATGTTTGTAATACACATGCATATAAACATACATACACACACGTATTTATGTGTACATATGTGTTTGTAATACACATGCATATAAACATACATACACACACATGTATTTATGTGTACATATGTGTTTGTAATACACATGCATATAAACATACATACACACACATGTATTTATGTGTACATATGTGTTTGTAATACACATGCATATAAACATACATACACACACATGTATTTATGTGTACATATGTTTGTAATACACATGCATATAAACATACATACACACACGTATTTATGTGTACATATGTGTTTGTAATACACATGCATATAAACATACATACACACACATGTATTTATGTGTACATATGTGTTTGTAATACACATGCATATAAACATACATACACACACGTATTTATGTGTACATATGTGTTTGTAATACACATGCATATAAACATACATACACACACATGTATTTATGTGTACATATGTGTTTGTAATACACATGCATATAAACATACATACACACGTATTTATGTGTACATATGTGTTTTTAATACACATGCATATAAACATACATACACACACACGTATTTATGTGTACATATGTGTTTGTAATACACATGCATATAAACATACATACACACACATGTATTTATGTGTACATATGTTTGTAATACACATGCATATAAACATACATACACACACTTATTTATGTGTACATATGTGTTTGTAATACACATGCATATAAACATACATACACACACATGTATTTATGTGTACATATGTTTGTAATACACATGCATATAAACATACATACACACACATGTATTTATGTGTACATATGTGTTTGTAATACACATGCATATAAACATTCAT
This sequence comes from Bombina bombina, assembly GCF_027579735.1. Taxonomy (NCBI): domain Eukaryota; kingdom Metazoa; phylum Chordata; class Amphibia; order Anura; family Bombinatoridae; genus Bombina; species Bombina bombina. Next base: position 348,423 of record NW_026512624.1, read on the forward strand.
ACACACACATGTATTTATGTGTACATATGTGTTTGTAATACACATGCATATAAACATACATACACACACATGTATTTATGTGTACATATGTGTTTGTAATACACATGCATATAAACATACATACACACACATGTATTTATGTGTACATATGTTTGTAATACACATGCATATAAACATACATACACACACACGTATTTATGTGTACATATGTTTGTAATACACATGCATATAAACATACATACACACACATGTATTTATGTGTACATATGTTTGTAATACACATGCATATAAACATACATACACACACATGTATTTATGTGTACATATGTGTTTGTAATACACATGCATATAAACATACATACACACACATGTATTTATGTGTACATATGTGTTTGTAATACACATGCATATAAACATACATACACACACACGTATTTATGTGTACATATGTGTTTGTAATACACATGCATATAAACATACATACACACACATGTATTTATGTGTACATATGTGTTTGTAATACACATGCATATAAACATACATACACACACACGTATTTATGTGTACATATGTGTTTGTAATACACATGCATACAAACATACATACACACACACGTATTTATGCGTACATATGTGTTTGTAATACACATGCATATAAACATACATACACACATGTATTTATGTGTACATATGTTTGTAATACACATACATATAAACATACATACACACACATGTATTTATGTGTACATATGTGTTTGTAATACACATGCATATAAACATACATACACACACATGTATTTATGTGTACATATGTTTGTAATACACATGCATATAAACATACATACACACACATGTATTTATGTGTACATATGTGTTTGTAATACACATGCATATAAACATACATACACACACATGTATTTATGTGTACATATGTGTTTGTAATACACATGCATATAAACATACATACACACACATGTATTTATGTGTACATATGTGTTTGTAATACACATGCATATAAACATACATACACGTATTTATGTGTACATATGTGTTTGTAATACACATGCATATAAACAAACATACACACACACGTATTTATGTGTACATATGTGTTTTGTAATACACATGCATATAAACATACATACACACACATGTATTTATGTGTACATATGTGTTTGTAATACACATGCATATAAACATACATACACACATGTATTTATGTGTACATATGTGTTTGTAATACACATGCATATAAACATACACACACATGTATTTATGTGTACATATGTGTTTGTAATACACATGCATATAAACATACATACACACACATGTATTTATGTGTACATATGTGTTTGTAATACACATGCATATAAACATACATACACACACATGTATTTATGTGTACATATGTGTTTGTAATACACATGCATATAAACATACATACACACATGTATTTATGTGTACATATGTGTTTGTAATACACATGCATATAAACATACATACACACATGTATTTATGTGTACATATGTGTTTGTAATACACATGCATATAAACATACATACACACATGTATTTATGTGTACATATGTGTTTGTAATACACATGCATATAAACATACATACACACGTATTTATGTGTACATATGTGTTTTTAATACACATGCATATAAACATACATACACACACACGTATTTATGTGTACATATGTGTTTGTAATACACATGCATATAAACATACATACACACACATGTATTTATGTGTACATATGTGTTTGTAATACACATGCATATAAACATACATACACACGTATTTATGTGTACATATGTGTTTTTAATACACATGCATATAAACATACATACACACACACGTATTTATGTGTACATATGTGTTTGTAATACACATGCATATAAACATACATACACACACATGTATTTATGTGTACATATGTTTGTAATACACATGCATATAAACATACATACACACACTTATTTATGTGTACATATGTGTTTGTAATACACATGCATATAAACATACATACACACACATGTATTTATGTGTACATATGTTTGTAATACACATGCATATAAACATACATACACACACATGTATTTATGTGTACATATGTGTTTGTAATACACATGCATATAAACATTCATACACACACATGTATTTATGTGTACATATGTGTTTGTAATACACATGCATATAAACATACATACACACACATGTATTTATGTGTACATATGTGTTTGTAATACACATGCATATAAACATACATACACACACATGTATTTATGTGTACATATGTTTGTAATACACATGCATATAAACATACATACACACACACGTATTTATGTGTACATATGTTTGTAATACACATGCATATAAACATACATACACACACATGTATTTATGTGTACATATGTTTGTAATACACATGCATATAAACATACATACACACACATGTATTTATGTGTACATATGTGTTTGTAATACACATGCATATAAACATACATACACACACATGTATTTATGTGTACATATGTGTTTGTAATACACATGCATATAAACATACATACACACACACGTATTTATGTGTACATATGTGTTTGTAATACACATGCATATAAACATACATACACACACATGTATTTATGTGTACATATGTGTTTGTAATACACATGCATATAAACATACATACACACACACGTATTTATGTGTACATATGTGTTTGTAATACACATGCATACAAACATACATACACACACACGTATTTATGCGTACATATGTGTTTGTAATACACATGCATATAAACATACATACACACATGTATTTATGTGTACATATGTTTGTAATACACATACATATAAACATACATACACACACATGTATTTATGTGTACATATGTGTTTGTAATACACATGCATATAAACATACATACACACACATGTATTTATGTGTACATATGTTTGTAATACACATGCATATAAACATACATACACACACATGTATTTATGTGTACATATGTGTTTGTAATACACATGCATATAAACATACATACACACACATGTATTTATGTGTACATATGTGTTTGTAATACACATGCATATAAACATACATACACACACATGTATTTATGTGTACATATGTGTTTGTAATACACATGCATATAAACATACATACACGTATTTATGTGTACATATGTGTTTGTAATACACATGCATATAAACAAACATACACACACACGTATTTATGTGTACATATGTGTTTTGTAATACACATGCATATAAACATACATACACACACATGTATTTATGTGTACATATGTGTTTGTAATACACATGCATATAAACATACATACACACACATGTATTTATGTGTACATATGTGTTTGTAATACACATGCATATAAACATACATACACACACATGTATTTATGTGTACATATGTGTTTGTAATACACATGCATATAAACATACATACACACACATGTATTTATGTGTACATATGTGTTTGTAATACACATGCATATAAACATACATACACACACATGTATTTATGTGTACATATGTGTTTGTAATACACATGCATATAAACATACATACACACATGTATTTATGTGTACATATGTGTTTGTAATACACATGCATATAAACATACATACACACATGTATTTATGTGTACATATGTGTTTGTAATACACATGCATATAAACATACATACACACATGTATTTATGTGTACATATGTGTTTGTAATACACATGCATATAAACATACACACACATGTATTTATGTGTACATATGTGTTTGTAATACACATGCATATAAACATACATACACACACATGTATTTATGTGTACATATGTGTTTGTAATACACATGCATATAAACATACATACACACACATGTATTTATGTGTACATATGTGTTTGTAATACACATGCATATAAACATACATACACACACACGTATTTATGTGTACATATGTGTTTGTATTACACATGCATATAAACATACATACACACACACGTATTTATGTGTACATATGTTTGTAATACACATGCATATAAACATACATACACACACGTATTTATGTGTACATATGTGTTTGTAATACACATGCATATAAACATACATACACACACATGTATTTATGTGTACATATGTTTGTAATACACATGCATATAAACATACATACACACACGTATTTATGCGTACATATGTTTGTAATACACATGCATATAAACATACATACACACATGTATTTATGTGTACATATGTGTTTGTAATACACATGCATATAAACATACATACACACACATGTATTTATGTGTACATATGTTTGTAATACACATGCATATAAACATACATACACACACGTATTTATGTGTACATATGTGTTTGTAATACACATGCATATAAACATACATACACACACATGTATTTATGTGTACATATGTTTGTAATACACATGCATATAAACATACATACACACACGTATTTATGTGTACATATGTGTTTGTAATACACATGCATATAAACATACACACACACGTATTTATGTGTACATATGTTTGTATTACACATGCATATAAAACATACATACCACACACACGTATTTATGTGTACATATGTGTTTGTAATACACATGCATATAAACATACATACACACACATGTATTTATGTGTACATATGTGTTTGTAATACACATGCATATAAACATACATACACACACATGTATTTATGTGTACATATGTGTTTGTAATACACATGCATATAAACATACATACACACACACGTATTTATGTGTACATATGTGTTTGTATTACACATGCATATAAACATACATACACACACATGTATTTATGTGTACATATGTTTGTAATACACATGCATATAAACATACATACACACACATGTATTTATGTGTACATATGTGTTTGTAATACACATGCATATAAACATACATACACACACATGTATTTATGTGTACATATGTGTTTGTATTACACATGCATATAAACATACATACACACACATGTATTTATGTGTACATATGTTTGTAATACACATGCATATAAACATACATACACACACATGTATTTATGTGTACATATGTGTTTGTAATACACATGCATATAAAACATACATACACACACATGTATTTATGTGTACATATGTGTTTGTAATACACATGCATATAAACATACATACACACACACGTATTTATGTGTACATATGTGTTTGTATTACACATGCATATAAACATACATACATATTATTTAGACCTGTATATGTATGCATTTATACAATATAGCCCTTTCAATAGCCCATTCAAATACCTTGGCATATGCCATATAGCTTTTTAACCATTATAACTTTTTTTTTTTTATACTTACATGAATCATTTTTATCAGATAGTGTAAATGAGTGTAACTGTTTATTTTAATGTATTTATGTTGCGTTTGGTGCAACTTTGTATTTAGCCCTAACCTCTTAGGCGAAGACTTTAGTTGGACTAACCTCATGCATGCAAATTTAGTTTGTGGTCATGCGACCGTGTTTACTTTCAACTTGTAATACGCGCACAAGTTAATGCAGGCATGATATTTCAATATCATGCGCGCTAACATTAGCGCACCACTTGTAATCTAGCCCAGTGTGTACATTGGAATACAGTGTTTGTTTATAGCGTGTACAACATGATACAGTGTTTGTTTACAGAGAGCTAGATTACAAGTAGCACACATATATATATATATATATATATATATATATATACACACACACACTAACATATACTTTGGAGCCCTTTCCACTCAAACACCTTAAACCCTGAAAAATAAAATCGATTGTGATATCCGAAGTCTAGCTGTTAACGTGCATCGGGTTTTACAATTTACTTTTAACTTGTAATACGAGCACTAAGCCACCCACGTTAAAAGCATACTTTTAGCAGTGTTTGTGCGTGAGTGAAAAAATTATTTTGCATGCCACTTATTATCTGGCCCAGAGTGTGCGAAGGGATACAGTGATTATCAGATATGTTCAGGGCCAAAATTTTTCTTCGACTGAATCTTTTGTTCAGAATATTCAAACTACTTTGCATTTCGAATATTCGGTGCCCGTGCTGTTTAGTATTCGTCCCGTTTTAAACTAAACCAATACCGACCATTCATTTTCGTTAAATTAGTGTACATGTTCCACCGCTACAGGTGAAAAAGTTCACCTGTAGTGACTAAAATACTTATTTAAGTGTGCTGGAGAGCCACGCTATCCCGCTCCTCTTCTTCACAGAAGACCCCTGTCCACGCTAACAGGAGGCTCCCAGGGCCTCATAGAAAAGAGAACAGTACCAAGCTATGCAGGAGACAAAATGACTGTGGTAGTTCCATTAAACATAGGCGCTTAATGTGTGCAGGGAGGATGCAGGTATTTAGCAATCAGTGTCTCTTGTTTAAAGGGACACTGAAGCCAATTTTTTAATTTCGTGATTCAGATAAATATTGAAATTTTAAGCAACTTTCTAATTTACTCCTATTATCAAATTTTCTTCATTCTCTTGGTATCTTTATTTGAAATGCAAGAATGTAAATTTAGATGCCGGCCCATTTTTGGTGAACAACCTGGGTTGTTCTAGCTGATTGGTGGATAAATTCATCCACCAATAAAATCAAATAAAGATTCCAAGAGAACGAAGAAAATTGATAATAGAAGTAAATTAAAAAGTTGCTTAAAATTGCTGCTCTATCTGAATCACAAAAGAAAAAATGTGGGTTCAGTGCCCCTTTAAATGCAATGCTAGAGTCATGGGGGTAGTTTTATGCACATTGATTCCCACAGAAAGGCTAGACCGCTAGATATTTTACCTTTGCACGCCCGGTCCACACGGTCAAACACTCTTACTGGGTAGCGTTGCCGCCTGACACTCAGACCTATTCAGATTTACAACTTTCTCTTACCCCAGTCGGTGGAAATCCCCTCATCAGGTCATGTTCTGCGAGCCATATCCTTGGCTGTGGGAGTCGATATAGGTGAATACCTCTCCTCTGCCGTATCTGTCGCTCCCAATCAGCCAGTGTTTCACCAGTGATGTGACTAGCGGCCGCTTCTGATGATGTCATTCGACACCCGGCACCTGACTCCCAACCATGCACTTCAGTGACGGGGGACGGCAAATCCACAGCCGTGCTCACATTTAGAGCCAATCCACTAATTCAAACAACAAAGTGGAGGAGCACTGGATACATGAATAAAAAATATAGCTTTAATTCATCCAAAAGGTAAAACACATGATTTAAAAGTGCAACAATGGTAATTGCATGCAAATTCCCTATGAACCAGAGACCAGCTGACGCATTTCGGCGTGAGCCGTAATCTTAGCTGTAACTTGACCATTGGGTTTACTCCTCTTATAGTGACTCATTAAATGTGATTAATTAAAAACAGAGACCCATAGTTAGGGAAGGGGGTGGGATCAGAGAGGTGTATGTTCACATATGTGTATCTATTTACTACACGATCATTGGTAAAGTGAAACATGTATCTGTTCACTACATGATAATTAGTACTTAAAGTGCATGTAAAGTCAAGCAACTTGCTCATTCGCATAGTGTGTAATTCCCCCCCAAAAAGTGAAAAAAAAAGATCAAGTACAGTCTAACATGTATAATCAAACATATGGGAGAGACAATGCGTGGAGGGCTCAGTCTAGATATGAAACTGAGACACAGGTAGACACTGGGGAAGGCTCGAGATATACAGGTGGTGCTGCCGACACACATATGGAACATGTTTTTCACAGGGCCCAGGGAAAACCAGAAGGGGGGAGGAAACAGAGGGAGAGAAGGAACAGGGAGATACCACACACGACAATCACGACAGAACAAAAAGTACAACTGAAAACTGTCATAAATCTCTCAGACACACCCCTTACGCAAAGAGAGATAAAGTTTTTGAGTTTAATTAATTTGAAACCTTAATAGACGTAAACAAACTCATACGCAATCTTACATTAAGGAAACACTTTAAGTAAAATCAGGAGAGCCCACTAAGTTGTGAAGACACACATAACATTGGAGGTTAGGACCACTTAACTTTCAGTGAGACGTGATCTTTTGTCACTAGATGAGTTACATAGGGAAGGTAGGGACTTAGAGGCTGAGGAAATGGGTACAATCAATTACACTTCCTTTAGAAATCCTTCCACCTTTTACTTGATTCATAGTAGGGCCGTACACTAGAAACGTTCCAACAGAGAGTGGAGTGAGAACTCAAGATATTACACCAGGAGACAAGGGTCAACAAAAGTAATCTCACTAGGCAAAAACAGGAGGCAATGAAAAAGTTGAGTGATAACAATGATATCATAATACGAGAGGCCGATAAAGGGGGGTCGGTTGTGGTCCTGAGTAAGGATTACTTTATTGCGTAGGCCTTAAACCGTTAAATAACACTGAAAACTACACAATATTGAGTGCGGACCCCACATGTAAATTTCAATTTGAACTGGGGACAGCTAATTGACGAGGGAATGTACAAGGGTTTCTTTGACAAAAACACAGGTGATTACCTGATGGTAAGGTCCCCAATCATAACAGTGTTTAATCACCTACCTAAAGTCCATAAGACATTGGACAGAATAGAAGGCCGCCCCATTGTAAGTGGAACTGGCTCTCTTTTGGAGCACCTCTCCCAATGGGTAGATGCTGTCCTACAGCGTATGGTACAAACACTTCTAAGCTTTCTGCTAGATACTAAGCAAGTGTTAAAACTAATGGCTGACCGAGTCTGGGTAAAGAGCCAACATTGGCTCACTATTGATGTCAGATCTTTGTACTACTCTATCCCCATGAGCATGGTCTGAGAGCCATAAGATTTTTCTAGATATGGAAGACAAGTATGACAAGGACTTTTGCATTTTTGTGGACTGTGTCCAATTTTTACTGACACACAATGTATTCCTATTTGAAGACAAGTTCTACCTCCAGAGATGTGGGACAGCGATGGGGGTCAAGTTTGTCCCCTTGTACACCAACCTTTTCATGGGTTGGTGGGAGCTGTCTAACATCTATGGAGATAGTGCCTGTAAGGGTTTCTATGTGGCGTTTTATAAATGCCACATAGATGACATGTTACTCATCTGGGACAGTAACATGGAGCAATTGGATGACTTCGTTAAAATTCTGAATGAAAATCAGGTGGGCCTTTCCTTTGCACATGAAATAAATGAGGAAATAATTAATTATTTGGACATCACCCTTATAGGCATAGCAGGTGCGAAGATAGTGACGGAAGTTTATAAAAAAACAATCACAGGTAATAGTTTTCTTCATGCAACCAGTAGCCACCCTAAGAGGGTATTTGCAGCGGTAGCCAAGGGTCAATTTACCAGGCTAAAAATAAATAATTCTACTGACAATGTAACGTATGAGAGGAAAGCAGACAACCTGTCGACAATTAAAGGATAGGGCATACCCGAATAGAGTCATCAATAGAGCCAGAGGCTCAGTGGCCAAATTGAATAGACAGGATCTTCTGGCAGACAGGACAAAAGCAACTAATCAATTTGAAGGGGTTAAATTTATTACACAATATAGCGCCCAATATGAACAGATCTGTAACATCATCAGGGCACATTTCCCACTTCTATCAGCAGATGATGGTTTGGCAGACACAATGAGGAAAGGATGTAGGTATAAAAAGGGCCTTAGCCTTGGAAATAGGATTGCTCCAACTCAAATAAAGAAACAAAGTGTGCAAGGCAGAGCATGGTTGGCACAACATGGGGTGTTCAAATGCAGCAATAGCACATGCAAAGCATGCGGAAATCTAGCTGTTGATGAGGGTTTTACCTGTGAGAATACAGGGGATAGATACAGACATGAAACAGATTTACCTGCAGGGCCAAATATACAGTGTACCTTTTAACCTGCACACTATGTAAGGTCCAATATGTAGGACTAACTACTAGGGAGATCAGGGTAAGAATAAGGGAGCACCTAAACAATATCAAGGAAGGAACCCTTAGTACCCCACTGATTCAACATTTTAAACAAACACCAGAAATCATCAAGAAATCTCAGTTGGACCATCATCCAATAGATAGGATGGAGTGACAGAAAGGGAGATAGGGATATGCTCTTGTCCAAGAGGGAGACTTATTGGATATTTAAACTTGACACAAGATTCCCTAATGGGTAAAATTCAGAATTTGACCTCATCAACCATTGGAGATAACCCCTTTATTTGTCATTCCCCCCATTTAAGGTCAGGCTATATTTTCAAGGGTCTTTTTGGATATAGTGAATATCGTTTTCTAGATACAGTTCGAGTTAACAATACTCTTAAAGGGACATTAAACACTAAATACATGCTAGATAGAATGATACATTCAAAGAAAAGATTAGTCCATGACTAACATGTAGATGTATTTTTTAAAGTTTCATTAGTTGTTTAAAAAGTGACAAAATAAGGGAAAATTTTAGTGTCTATAAAACACTGGGAGCTGCCCATGTTGTAACTTGTGTACCTTCTCTGCTGTGGCAATTAGGGACAGTTATACATAGGTCACTAGAGTGTGCAGCCAATGGTTGTGCTGGATTTAACAGTTTCTGCACTTCCATTTCTAACAGGAACTGAAAAGCTCACAATTTCAGAATGGAATTACAGGCAAAAGAGGACAAAATAAATAATGAAAGTATATTGCAAAGCTGTTTTATTTATACAATTTATCATTTTATATTACCATCTCAAAGTGTTTAATGTCCCTTTAAGGATGATGTATAGCACAATCATTTATCACACTACCTACCCCTATTTATTGCCGGCCTTGGTGTTAAGGGAGGATAAGAGTTTAATTCCACCTATAATTGCTATCTAGGGTTTTGAGGTATTATTCAAGATGGTTGTGCTAGACTGTTGTACTATCTAAATTAGTTTACTCTAGCTTTGCAATACTTTGAGGAAGCAATATACTCCTATCGGGCCCTCTAATTAGACACTATGAACATATATATGATATTATGGAGAAAACTTGTTTTGTGTCTTAATGCTAAGATTCCACCTTTAGGTTACATTAATAGAGCGTAGAAATCTAACTATCTAGGGATTGACCCAGAATAAAGCATTAAACCGCTTGCAAACTGAGCATGTGATAGAGGGTATGTTCAAATATATATGTTTAAGTTTTCTTATGTATAACAACATTGTGTATTAGTGTGCGTATTATCATTACCTGATGATATGTTTAACCTTACTAATTATCATGTAGTGAACAGATACATGTTTCACTTTACCAATGATCGTGTAGTAAATAGAATAAACATATGTGAACATACACCGCTCTGATCCCACCCCCTTCCCTAACTATGGGTCTCTGTTTTTAATTAATCACATTTATGAGTCACTATAAGAGGAGTAAGCCCAAGGGTCAAGTCTACAGCTAAGATTACGGCTCACGCCGAAATGCGTCAGCTGTCTCTAATTCATAAGGGACTCGCATACAATTACCATTGTTGCACTTTTAAATCGTGTTTTTTACCCTTTTGGATGAAATAAAGCTATATTTTTAATTCATGTATCCAGTTGCTTCTCCACTGTGTTTGAAGTAGTGGGCCTGCACTAAAACACCTGAAGAAGAGTAGCGAGTTAGCTTGGCTCTCCAGCACGCTTAAGTAAGTATTTTTAACTGAATTCTGCATTATTCCTTTCTTTTTCTTTACAATTTGTGCTGCATTCGTTCAGACCATTGTGTTGTTAAAACGAGATTAATATCCACGTTTCATTCATGAATGTGGCTTCATAACAAAACAAATGCATGTCTGGTGATTACACACAGTGTGTACGACAGGATGCAGTGTTTGTTTACAGTGTGTATGATGGTTATAAAAAGTGCATTGTGGGATTGTTAATTTTCACACTTTTGACCGTTATCCCTTCTCCGCCCAGGGCAGTCCCCGCTACCCGCTGAGGTTCAGTCGTCCAGTTGCTGTATGTACCAGCAGAACTCTGTGGCTCCTTCATTACAAACCCACAACGTACCCAGTATTAGTGGTCCCCCCTCCTCACACCACCAATCCCAGCACCAGCAGCCCCCCTATATGTCCCGGCCGCCTGCACCAGGAATGTCTTTGGGTAAGAGTTTGCCCTGGAGCTACAACATGTACTTTGTATCATATTTATGGGTTAGCTATAAATTCACGCTCTCCCCTGTTCCCCTCACAGGACTTCCCAGTGACTGGTGCTCAAATATCGACTCTTTAAAGGAAAGTTTCAAAATTGTAAACAGCCTGGACTGGTCGAGTGTAGATCTGTCCCAATTCTCAGGTGAGTGATAACTAGAGATAATAAATAGAAAACTGGAAATTATATCATAAAAACTGAAATTTCTACATCTTGCCTTATATCCTAGCCAACACTCACCAGATGAGAGCTCTCTTTCCCAGGGGGCATGGCAGAAACGTACCACGCCCCTTTTGCCTCTGTAAAAGCCTCTTTCCACCCCTGTCATTGCTAGCATGTCCATCATAGACTCTTTGCTGCAGGTATAGTGACGGCTCAGTATACTCGAACATAAAAGCACAGGGCAATCTCCACCCCTCTTTCTGCAAAAAGAACGGCCTTCAGAAGAGAACAACCTCCAATGTGGCTTTGCAAAAGCAATCTATGAGTTACTGGGTAAAGGCTGCAATGATTCTGTGTCCAGAACAGAAAATGCCCCTGTTGCCGACTCCAAACGCTTTCTTGCACATATACCTTAAATAGGCAAACGCCCCTATACGTGACCCTAGTCGCAGATCAATGATGTCACTTCTGGGAAAAATTGTGGCATCCATAGGAAGGACCCCTCAGTTGACACCAGGAGCACCGCTCACCCTGCCTCATACCCTATAAGAGGATTACTGCTGCCTCCTAAAAAACCACAAGACTGGAACACAAAGATGAACCTGCAAGCAGCAAATTAAGGGCTAGATTATGAACAGAGTGCAATAGGTTTTTTTGGGTGGCCTTTTGTGTGCTTCAAAAATAGTGCGAGTATTACAATTTTAAAGTTAATGCGTTTGCTCAAGAGCAATTGCGATTTACTCTCGTCGGTTAAGCGTGACTTGAGAGAACGTGTAAAAGGTAGGGGAAGGAAAAAAAAGTTGTAATAAACCCAACATAAATATGCCTTAAAAGTATAGTAACACTCATATAAAAACACTGTCTGTTAACAATTATTTTTCTTCATAAATGGAAAGAGTCCACAGCTGCATTCATTACTTTTGGGAAATTAAGAACCTGGCCACCAGGAGGAGGCAAAGACACCACAGCCAAAGGCTTAAATACTCCTCCCACACCCCTCATCCCCCAATCATTCTTTGCCTTTCGTCCCAGGAGGTTGGTAGAGAAGTGTTAGAAGTTTTTATGGAGGGTAGTACTCTTCGAGATGGGACTGGAGTTTTAAGTAGTCTTGTCAGCCTCTTGGTGAGAGCATGGGTGAACGTTAGAGTCCAGAGATGTAGGGAGAGTCTTTCTGCAAAACCATCCCAACTCATATTAACAACTCCATAAGCAATCAGCGTTGACAAGTTTTGCTGCCTGCTTTCCTTTCTTCACTCAAGTCCATGTCAGAAGCGATGCTACTATCTGTCACACTTGAAGGTCCGTGTTCCTGTTCCATGGCATAGATTCCGGTAAGATTGTTTCATTTTACTTTCTCATGAATGTAATGTATTACATATGTTTTCCCAAGAGGCAAAACACCTTCCAGGACTAACTTTAATTCAGGGTCTCAGTGAGGCTCCTTTTGTATCTTGGAATCAAGAGTTATATCTCCTAAGGGGGGTTATTGAACGGGGGATTTTTAATCATGTTTATTATGTGATTTGACCTGCTTATGTGTAGTGTTACTTTAGCTTGAGGCTTTGTGAAACATAACGGCCTTGGAAGTGACGCAGACTTTTTTACGGTCGGGCGCACTTTTTTGGACTGTATGGCCTACCTTGTGACCGCGGCAGTGGTTACATTTTTTGCCTCTCCAGTTCCGCATTCCTGACCGTGTGGCGACGGAAAGATTCTGGCCTGCTGGTGTCTGGTGCTAAGAGGTGGCGAGTGCCCCAGCCATTAGGGGATGTAAAGTGCCGTTTAGATTTATTTGTCTAATTTAGTCCAAACTTTTTGTATTCATACCCAGTTATGGAGGACTCTGATGTTGAGATTCAAGTGGTCTCGGATTCCGATTATTGTGACGAATACGAACCAGCCCAGATGATGCATGACAGTCAGTTTATGTTTCGAAGGCAGTACTAGAGGGCCCAATTCCTCGGGACCGGGGGAATCATGGGGTTGCTGAGCCCATCCGCCTCTGGGGGGTTCTGTCCCTCGAGTGGCGATTTTCCCTACCATTTACTGCGGTGGAGGTGTGCTGTGCTTTTCGGTACAGACAGGCGCGCCTTCGTGTTCTGCTACGGCACGTTCTGGATATAGGGGTTTTGGGTCTATAGCCCTCAGGAATTAATATAATGGGATGAAGTAATCTTCTTATAGTCTGTTTTGAGTATCCTTTCCTATCTGAGCTTGGACTGACAGGGTTCCGTTGGGCTGGTCCTGCGGGTGTGCCTGTTTTTCATTGGGCGTTAACCTACGGTTGCCTTTTCATTCTTTTAAATCCGATTAGGATGTCTTTTATTTTATTTAACAAGCTCATGTTTTGTTTTATATTCCTTCAGGAATTTTCCTTCTGGAATCTATATTTGCGATTTTGTGATCGCACTGGTTACTTCTACGGAAGTTGTCTGGGGACGTGTTTAGTCCTCTGTTTGTCGTTTATTCTTCATCCCTGGGGGTGACTAAATCAGCCTTGCATGTAAGGGTTGAGGTTCAGCACCTTATGCTTTAAGGCCTACTTCGGTCACGTGGCGCCTGTCTGCCTGGCTGGTCCGGTTTTGGCGCTGAGTGCTTGCATTATTGTTTATATTTGTTTATATTTGGTTTGTGGAAGGTCTGGTGAGCCTTTTTTTGAGGTTCTGGGCTCCTTGTTGCGCGGCTACGTTTGTTGGCCTTGTGGCTTTGGATAATCTGAGTGCACCCTCTACTTGGGTGGATGTTGCTCTATCTTCGGCTGCTTTTACTTGTCGGCAAGTGTTTCCTTTTTTCTTCAGTCATCTTGGTATGACTGCGACGTTTGGTGCTCAGAGGTTGCTTCTCTGGGGATAACGTACGTGTTGGTGAGAATATTTTGATATTCTAAGTTCCTGGCGACTTGGGACTATGGTTTCAGTCGAGGTGATTGCTCTAATTTTTTCAGAGAAGTTTGCTTCTCTGTTCTGTTTCCCGGTTTCAACCTTGTAGTTCTGTGTTGTCGGGGTGTCCGGGCGTTGCCTTCATTTGCTTAGGGTACCCTAGGGTCCCTGTGAGTGTGGTTCGCTTTTGGGGCTTTCCACTTTCTTTGGATTATTGCACCCTGTTTAGGGTCTTCCGGGAATCCTTGTTTGTCTTCCATGTAATCTCCTTTTTGGGAGTTTTCCGTTGCCTCCCTTTCTATGAAGGGGTATGTGGTTGATGTTCGTCCTTTGGGCGATGGTATCTTCTGGAGGAGTGTTGGCTCAGTTGCATCCGTTTTGCGGACTCTAGTACGGCTTGTGGACTATCTGTGGGTCTGTGTCCTTTGGGCCATGTTTTCCTTTCAAATGTTTTCTGGCTTCGGACAAAGCAGGATTTTTTCAGGGGTTGTGGTTCAGGTTTGGTGCCCTCAGAATGAGCCACGTGTGTTCCCTCCTGTTTTGGCATTTAGTGTCCTCTATAGCTTGGGTATTGTTTTCCCAAAAGTAATGAATGCAGTTGTTTTTATGGAGGGTGGCTGTAATTTTTGTTCTTCTGGCACCTTTTCACCCTGATCTTTTTTCTACTGTTTCCTTGTTCCTTGGCAGAATGACTGGGGATGAGGGGAGTGGGAGGAGTATTTAAAGCCTTTGGCTGGGGGTGTCTTTGCCTCCTCCTGGTGGCCAGGTTCTGAATTTCCCAAAAGTAATGAATGCAGCTGTGGACTCTTTCCATCTGAAATATTAAAAAAGTTATAAGGGCTCAGAGATAAATGGTATATGGTTTTTAAGAAAAAAAAATTGCTGCAAAGGGCTTTACTATATATATATATAGGGAGAGAGAGAGAGAAAGAGAAATAAATATATATAAAAGCTTCCAAGTATGAATCCGTCCTCCTGGTTCAGCAACCTGGGTAAACACTCGTAGTAGATAAATAGCAATAAACAGTGATGCCTCAGTAGTGCGACTTCCTGTTTATACCTGATATTAAGCACTTGGTAATTTTTTATTTTCATACAAGGGTGTGAAGTCACAATGATTTGATATAAGTATCTTTGTTTTACTGTGTTGATCCACGTTACAAAGGGGTCATGGATATCTTTCTATTTACACAATTCTATGTAACGCTGGACCGAAAGTGTATTGACGATTCATTTCCTGTTTTTGCGATTTTCACGTTGTACTGGTCGGGTTTATTTTGAATAAATTTTGTGTAAATGTGTGTGTGTGTGTGTGTGTGTGTATATATATATATATATACACACACACCATATAAATGAAATCAATTGCTTTCTGTAACCACCAATGAGTTTCTTACACCTCTCTACTGGAATTTTGGACCACTCTTCTTTCACCAACTGTTTCAGGTCTCTCAGATTGGAAGGGTTCCTTTTCCCAACTGCTGTTCTGAGGTCTCTCCACAGGTGCTCTATAGGATTGAGATCTGGACTCATTGCTGGCCAGTTTAGTACTCTCCAGCGCTTTGTCTTAAATCATTTGCTTTTTGACATGTGCTTTGGGTCATTGTCCTGCTGTAAGACCCATGACCTCTGACGGAGACCCAACTTTCTGACAAAGGGCCCTACACTGCACCACAGAATTTCTTTGGTAGTCTTCAGATTTCATAATGCCATGCACACAGTCCCAGTGCCTGAAGCAGCAAAGCAACCCCGAAAACATCAGTGAACCTCCACCATGTTTGATTGTAGAGACTGTATTTCTTTTCTTAAAGGGCCCTGTATTTCTTTTTCTGAAAAACAGTAGAATGATGGGCTTTACCAAAAAGCTGTAATGGTGTTTCGTCTGTCTACATGCACATTCTCCCAAAAGGATTTTGGCAAACTCCAATCTGGCTTTTTATGTGTTCTGTGTCAACAGTGGGGTTCTCTCCTGGGTCTCCTACCATAGCGTCCCTTTTATTTCAGATGGCGACATATAGTGCGAGCTGACACATTTGTACCCCATGCCTGAAGTTCATCTCGAATTTGTCTTGAAGTTAATCATGGTTTCTTTATCTACCATTTGAACAATCCTTCGTTGGAATCTATCGATCAATTTTTCTTTGGTCCACAGTCCAGGGAGATTAGCTACAGTGCCGATGGGCTGTAAAACATCTTGACAATGTTTGTGCACAGTTGGACACAGGAACATTAAGATCTCTGGAGATGGACATGTAACCTTGAGATTGTCCATGCTTTTCCACAATTTTTGTTCTCACAATCTTCAGACACTTCTTTGCTGCTCTTTCTCTTCTCCATGCTCAGTGTCGCACACACACATACAACAGAAAGGTTGAGTCAATTTTTCACCATTTTAACTGGTTGCCGGTGTGATTTCTATATTGTCAGCGCCTGTTAATTGATACGGGTGAGTTTAATTACAAATTACAGGAGCATCACAAACTTGGAATGTAATTATTTCTTGCAATTTTGAGAAGGTGCCAATAATTTTCTCCAGTCCATTTTTTGAGTTTTGAGTGGAATGTGTCAGATTTGGCTTTTTTTCCTCCACTTTTTTGTGTCATACCAATACAAACAAAATAAACACGAGAATGCCTAAACATTTGTAATTGCAACAATTTTGGGTGAAGTGGTGCATTATCTGACAGAAATGCAGGGTGCCAATATTTTTTTGGCCATGACTGTATATATATTCTCACACACTACCAAAACTTATATAATCTCTCATCTTATTGTCTTATAAGGTTTCTTTCTTTCATGTAATTAACAAGAGTCCATGAGCTAGTGACGTATGGGATATACATTCCTACCAGGAGGGGCAAAGTTTCCCAAACCTTAAAATGCCTATAAATACACCCCTCACCACACCCACAAATCAGTTTTACAAACTTTGCCTCCAAGGGAGGTGGTGAAGTAAGTTTGTGCTAGATTCTACGTTGATATTGCGCTCCGCAGCAAGTTGGAGCCCGGTTTTCCTCTCAGCGTGCAGTGAATGTCAGAGGGATGTGAAGAGAGTATTGCCTATTGAATGCAGTGATCTCCTTCTACGGGGATCTATTTCATAAGGTTCTCTGTTATCGGTCGTAGAGATTCATCTCTTACCTCCCTTTTCAGATCGACGATATACTCTTATATTTACCATTTCCTCTACTGATTCTCGTTTCAGTACTGGTTTGGCTTTCTACAAACATGTAGATGAGTGTCCTGGGGTAAGTAAGTCTTATTTTCTGTGACACTCTAAGCTATGGTTGGGCACTTTATTTATAAAGTTCTAATATATGTATTCAAACATTTATTTGCCTTGACTCAGAATGTTCAACTTTCCTTATTTCCAGACAGTCAGTTTCATATTTGGGATTATGCTTTAAATTATCATATTTTTTCTTACCTCAAAAATTTGACTTTTTTCCCTGTGGGCTGTTAGGGCTCGCGGGGGCTGAAAATGCTTCATTTTATTGCGTCATTCTTGGCGCGGACTTTTCTTGGCGCAAAAATTCTTTTCCGTTTTCCGGCGTCATACGTGTCGCCGGAAGTCTGCGTCATTTTTTGACGTTATTTTGCGCCAAAAATGTCGGCGTTCCGGGATGTGGCGTCATTTTGGCGCCAAAAGCATTTAGGCGCCAAATAATGTGGGCGTCTTATTTGGCGCCAAAAAATATGGGCGTCGCTTTTGTCTCCACATTATTTCAGTCTCATTTTTCATTTGCTTCTGGTTGCTAGAAGCTTGATGTTTGGCATTTTTTTCCCATTCCTGAAACTGTCTTATAAGGAATTTGATCTATTTTTGCTTTATATGTTGTTTTTTCTCTTACATATTGCAAGATGTCTCACGTTGCATCTGAGCCAGAAGATACTACAGGAAAAACCACTGCCTGCTGGATCTACCAAAGCTAAGTGTATCTGCTGTAAACTTTTGGTAGCTATTCCTCCAGCTGTTGTTTGTAATAATTGTCATGACAAACTTGTTAAAGCAGATAATATTTCCTTTAGTGATGTACCATTGCCTGTTGCAGTTCCCTCAACATCTAAGGTGCAGAATGTTCCTGATAACATAAGAGATTTTGTTTCTGAATCCATAAAGAAGGCTTTGTCTGTTATTTCTCCTTCTAGTAAACGTAAAAAGTCTTTTAAATCTTCTCTCTCTACAGATGAATTTTTAAATGAACACCATCATTCTGATTCTTTGGACTCTTCTGGTTCAGAGGATTCTATCTCAGAGATTGATGCTGATAAATCTTCATATTTATTTAAGATGGAATTTATTCGCTCTTTACTTAAAGAAGTACTAATTGCTTTAGAAATAGAGGATTCTAGTCCTCTTGATACTAATTCTATACGTTTGGATAAGGTTTTTAAAGCTCCTGCGGTTATTCCAGAAGTCTTTCCTGTTCCTAATGCTATTTCTGCAGTAATTTCTAAGGAATGGGATAAATTGGGTAATTCATTTACTCCTTCTAAACGTTTTAAGCAATTATATCCTGTCCGCCTGACAGGTTAGAATTTTGGGACAAAATCCCTAAAGTTGATGGGCTATTTCTACCCTTGCTAAACGTACTACCATTCCTACGTCAGATGGTACCTCGTTTAAGGATCCTTTAGATAGAAAAATTGAATCTTTTCTAAGAAAAGCTTATCTATGTTCAGGTAATCTTCTTAGACCCTGCTATATCATTGGCTGATGTTGCTGCAGCTTCAACTTTTTTGGTTGGAACTCTAGCGCAACAAGTAACAAATCGTGATTCTCATGATATTATTATTCTTCTCCAGCATGCTAATAATTTCATCTGTGATGCCATTTTTGATATTATTAGAGTTGATGTTAGATTTATGTCTCTGGCTATCTTAGCCAGAAGAGCTTTATGGCTTAAGACCTGGAATGCTGATATGGCTTCTAAATCAACTCTACTTTCCATTTCTTTCCAGGGAAACAAATTATTTGGTTCTCAGTTGGATTCTATTATTTCAACTGTTACTGGTGGGAAAGGAACTTTTTTACCACAGGATAAAAAGTCTAAAGGTAAAAACAGGGCTAACAATCGTTTTCGTTCCTTTCGTTTCAACAAAGAACAAAAGCCTGATCCTTCGTCCTCAGGAGCAGTTTCAGTTTGGAAACCATCTCCAGTCTGGAATAAATCCAAGCCTGCTAGAAAGGCAAGCCTGCTTCTAAGTTCACATGAAGGTACGGCCCTCATTCCAGTTCAGCTGGTAGGGGGCAGGTTACGTTTTTTTCAAAGAAATTTGGATCAATTCTGTTCACAATCTTTGGATTCAGAACATTGTTTCAGAAGGGTACAGAATTGGTTTCAAGATGAGACCTCCTGCAAAGAGATTTTTTCTTTCCCATGTCCCAGTAAATCCAGTGAAAGCTCAAGCATTTCTGAATTGTGTTTCAGATCTAGAGTTGGCTGGAGTAATTATGCCAGTTCCAGTTCCGGAACAGGGGATGGGGTTTTATTCAAATCTCTTCATTGTACCAAAGAAGGAGAATTCCTTCAGACCAGTTCTGGATCTAAATATTTGAATCGTTATGTAAGGATACCAACGTTCAAGATGGTAACTGTAAGGACTATATTGCCTTTTGTTCAGCAAGGGAATTATATGTCCACAATAGATTTACAGGATGCATATCTGCATATTCCGATTCATCCAGATCATTATCAGTTCCTGAGATTCTCTTTTCTAGACAAGCATTACCAATTTGTGGCTCTACCGTTTGGCCTTGCTACAGCTCCAAGAATTTTCACAAAGATTTCTCGGTGCCCTTCCTGTCTGTAATCAGAGACAGGGTATTGTGGTATTTCCTTATTTGGACGATATCTTGGTACTTGCTCAGTCTTTACATTTAGCAGGAGTCTCATACGAATCGACTTGTGTTGTTTCTTCAAGATCATGGTTGGAGGATCAATTTACCAAAAAGTTCTTTGATTCCTCAAAACAAGGGTAACCTTTCTGGGTTTCCAGATAGATTCAGTGTCCATGACTCTGTCTTTAACAGACAAGAGACGTCTAAAATTGATTACAGCCTGTCGAAACCTTCAGTCTCAATCATTCCCTTCGGTAGCCTTATGCATGGAAATTCTAGGTCTTATGACTGCTGCATCGGACGCGATCCCCTTTGCTCGTTTTCACATGCGACCTCTTCAGCTCTGTATGCTGAACCAATGGTGCAGGGATTACACGAAGATATATCAATTAATATCTTTAAAACCGATTGTTCGGCACTCTCTAACGTGGTGGGACAGATCACCTCGTTTAATTCAGGGGGCTTCTTTTGTTCTTCCGACCTGGACTGTAATTTCAACAGATGCAAGTCTCACAGGTTGGGGAGCTGTGTGGGGGATCTCTGACGGCACAAGGAGTTTGGGAATCTCAGGAGGTGAGATTACCGATCAATATCTTGGAACTCCGTGCAGTTTTCAGAGCTCTTCAGTTTTGGCCTCTTCTGAAGAGAGAATCGGTCATTTGTTTTCAGACAGACAATGTCACAACTGTGGCATACATCAATCATCAAGGAGGGACTCACAGTCCTCTGGCTATGAAAGAAGTATCTCGAATTTTGGTTTGGGCGGAATCCAGCTCCTGTCTAATCTCTGCGGTTCATATCCCAGGTGTAGACAATTGGGAAGCGGATTATCTCAGTCGCCAAACGTTGCATCCGGGCGAATGGTCTCTTCACCCAGAGGTATTTCTTCAGATTGTTCAAATGTGGGGCTCCCAGAGATAGATCTGATGGCTCTCATCTAAACAAGAAACTTCCCAGGTATCTGTCCAGATCCCGGATCCTCAGGCGGAGGGCAGTGGATGCATTATCACTTCCTTGGAAGTATCATCCTGCCTATATCTTTCCGCCTCTAGTTCTTCTTCCAAGAGTAATCTCCAAGATTCTGAGGGAATGCTCGTTTGTTCTGCTAATAGCTCCGGCATGGCCTCACAGGTTTTGGTATGCGGATCTTGTCCGGATGGCATCTTGCCAACCAGTGGACTCTTCCGTTAAGACCAGACCTTCTGTCACAAGGTCCTTTTTTCCATCCGGATCTGAAATCCTTAAATTTAAAGGTATGGAGATTGAACGCTTGATTCTTGGTCATAGAGGTTTCTCTGACTCCGTGATTAATACTATGTTACAGGCTCGTATATCTGTATCTCGAGAGATATATTATAGAGTCTGGAAGACTTATATTTCTTGGTGTCTTTCTCATCATTTTTCTTGGCATTCTTTTAGAATACCGAGAATTTTACAGTTTCTTCAGGATGGGTTTAGATAAGGGTTTGTCCGCAAGTTCTTTGAAAGGGACAAATCTCCCGCTCTTTCTGTTCTTTTTCACAGAAAGATTGCTATTCTTCCTGATATTCATTGTTTTGTACAAGCTTTGGTTCGTATAAAACCTGTCATTAAGTCAATTTCTCCTCCTTGGAGTTTGAATTTGGTTCTGGGAGCTCTCAAGCTCCTCCGTTTGAACCTATGCATTCATTGGACATTAAATTACTTTCTTGGAAAGTTTTGTTCCTTTTGGCCATCTCTTCTGCTAGAAGAGTTTCTGAATTATCTGCTCTTTCCGTGGTGAGTCTCCTTTTCTGATTTTTCATCAGGATAAGGCTGGTGTTGCGAACTTCTTTTGAATTTTTACCTAAAGTTGTGAATTCCAATCAACATTAGTAGAGAAATTGTGGTTCCTTCATTATGTCCTAATCCTAAGAATTCTAAGGAGAAATCATTGCATTCTTTGGATGTTGTTAGAGCTTTGAAATATTATGTTGAAGCTACGAAATCTTTCCGTAAGACTTCTAGTCTATTTGTTATCTTTTCCGGTTCTAGGAAAGGCCAGAAAGCTTCTGCCATTTCTTTGGCATCTTGGTTGAAATCTTTAATTCATCTTGCCTATGTTGAGTCGGGGTAAAATTCCGCCTCAGAGAATTACAGCTCATTCTACTAGGTCAGTATCTACTTCCTGGGCGTTTAGGAATGAAGCTTCGGTTGACCAGATCTGCAAAGCAGCAACTTGGTCCTCTTTGCATTCTTTTACTAACATTCTACCATTTTGATGTGTTTTCTTCTTCTGAAGCAGTTTTTGGTAGAAAAGTTCTTCAGGGCAGCGGTTTCAGTTTGAATCTTCTGCTTATGTTTTTGTTAAACTTATTTTGGGTGTGGATATTTTCAGCAGGAATTGGCTGTCTTTATTTTATCCCTCCCTCTCTAGTGACTCTTCGTGTGGAAAGATCCACATCTTGGGTAGTCATTATCCCATACGTCACTAGCTCATGGACTCTTGTTAATTACATGAAAGAAAACATAATTTATGTAAGAACTTACCTGATAAATTCCATTTCTTTCATATTAACAAAGAGTCCATGAGGCCCACCCTTTTTTTTTGTGGTGGTTATGATTTTTTTGTATAAAGCACAATTATTCCAATTCCTTATTTTATATGCTTCGCACTTTTTTTCTTATCACCCCACTTCTTGGCTATTCGTTAAACTGATTTGTGGGTGTGGTGAGGGGTGTATTTATAGGCATTTTAGGTTTGGGAAACTTTTGCCCCTCCTGGTAGGAATGTATATCCCATACGTCACTAGCTCATGGACTCTTGTTAATATGAAAGAAATGAATTTATCAGGTAAGTTCTTACATAAATTATTGTTTTTTCTCTACATTCTCGTTTCTCCTTTATTATATCCCATTTGTTTTCATTAATTATTGTAGCTCTAATTCGTGCATGCCATGCCCCCCCCCCCTCTTTTTTTTTTCTTCCTTTTTTTCCCTCTCATCTTGCTTATTTACTCTTTCTGGCTATTCTCAGCTATATTCTCCTTCAGACACATCCTCTGCTATTTATGACACCCCTCTCACCCCCTCCCTCCCTTCCATTTGTTGTATGTAGTGTGTTCCTATATCAGATTGGTCAGTATTGCTTCAGCCCTGAGGAAGGGAGGAAAACTCCTTGAAAGCTTGTCTTTTAAATATTATGTTAGTCCAATAAAAAAGGTATCACTGCATACTGCAATACTCTGTTATTTGAGCATCATATATACATATATATATATATGTGTGTGTGTGTATATATACAGTATCTCACAAAAGTGAGTACACCCCTCACGTTTTTGTAAATATTTTATTATATCTTTTCATGTGACAACCCTGAAGAAATTACACTTTGCTACAATGTAAAGTAGTGAGTTTACAGACTGTATAACAGTGCACATTTGCTGTCCCCTTAAAATTAATGTCTAAATTGTTGGCAACAAAAGTGAGTACATCCCTAAGTGGAAATGTCCAAATTGGGCCCAAAGTGTCAATATTTTGTGTGGCCACCATTATTTTCCATTACTGCCTTATCCCTATTGGGTATGTAGTTCACCAGAGCTTCGCAGATTGCCACTGGAGTCCTCTTCCACTCCTCCATGACGACATCACGGAGCTGGTGGATGTTAGAGACCTTGCGCTCCCCCACATTCCGTTTGAGGATGCCCAACAGATGCTCAATAGGGTTTAGGTCTGGAGAGATGCTTGGTCAGTCCATCACCTTTACCCTCAGCTTCTTTAGCAAGGCAGTGGTCATCTTGGAGGTGTGTCTGGGGTCGTTATGTTGGAATACTGCCCTGCGGCTCAGTCTCCGAAGGGAGGGGATCATGCTCTGCTTTAGTATGTCACAGTACATGTTGGCATTCATGGTTCCCTCAATGAACTGTAGCTCCCCAGTGCCGGCAGCACTCATGCAGGCCCAGACCATGATACTCCCACCACCATGCTTGACTGTAGGCAAGACACACTTGTCTTTGTACACCTCACCTGGTTGCCGCCACACACGCTTGACACCATCTGAACCAAATAAGTTTATCTTGGTCTCATCGGACTACAGGACATGGTTCCAGTAATCCATGTCCTTAGTCTGCTTGTCTTCAAACTGAAAGCAAGCAGGACTTTCTTGTGCATCATCTTTAGTAGAGGCTTCCTTCTGGGAACGACAGCCATGCAGACCAATTTGATGCAGTGTGCGGGATATGGTCTGAGCACTGACAGGCTGACCCCCCCACCCCTTCAACCTCTGCAGCAATGCTGGCAGCACTCATAAGTCTATTTCCCAAAGACAACCTCTGGATATGGCACTGAGCACGTGCCACTCAACTTCTTTGGTCGACCATGGCGAGGCCAGTTCTGAGTGGAACCTGTCTTGTGAAACCGCTGTATTGTCTTGCCTACCGTGCTGCAGCTCAGTTTCAGGATCTTGGCAATCTTCTTATAGCTTAAGGCATCTTTATGTAGAGCAACAATTCTTTTTTTCAGATCCTCAGAGAGTTCTTTGCCATGAAGGTGCCATGTTGAACTTCCAGTGACCAGTATGAGAGAGTGTGAGAGCGATAACACCAAATTTAACACACTTGCTCCCCATTCACATCTGAGACCCTTGTAACACTAATGAGTCACATGACACCAGGGAGGGAAAATGGCTAATTGGGCCCAATTTGGACATTTCCACTTAGGGGTGTACTCACTTTTGTTGCCAAAGATTTAGACATTAATGGCTGTGTGTTGAGTTATTTTGAGGGGGACAGCAAATTGACACTATTATACAGGCTGTACACTCACTACTTTACATTGTAGCAAAGTGTCATTTCTTCAGTGTTGTTACATGAAAATATATAATAAAATATTTACAGAAATGTGAGGGGTGTACTCACTTTTGTGAGATACTGTATATACTATATAAATATATACTATATATATATATATATATATATATATATATATATATATTATGTTCTTCACTTAGAGGATAATGTACTTTCTTTCTAATGACACAGTGAGTCCACGGATCATCAATAATTACTGTTGGAATATCACTCCTGGCCAGCAGGAGGAGGCAAAGAGCACCACAGCAAAGCTGATAAATATCACTTCCCTACCCACAATCCCCCAGTCATTCTCTTTGCCTACAGTGCAAGGAGGAGGTAAAGTTTAGGTGGTCTGATAAGAAGTTTTCTTCAATCAAGATTTTATAATTTTTAAAGCAGAGTAGGTTTACTCTGATCTTTCCTGAGGTCCAGCCTTAGTCCACGTCAGTCTCTTCAGTAGGGCAGGTGGTTGCTTTTGAGCAATTGGGAACTTGTGAGGTACAATCCTCTGCATTTTCCCAAGGTTGTTGCTGCCCTAATCAGAAAGCCTGAGTAGGTTTACTCAGATTCTTTCCTTTTCCACAGGTCCATGTGAGGTATGACATCCTCTCAAACCAGGTGAGCTGTCCTGCTGCTGGACAGACGTGTTTTTCACGTAAGTGCCATTTATATTTTTCAGGTAAGTGCCATTTAATTTTTTTTTTGGGAAAGAACAAGCAGAAAAATGTTGGCACTTCAGCAGTTAAATGCTGCTTAAACAGGACACTTTACATTAATCAGCTATGGAAGGGTTAATTTATGGGCAGTTTGGCAGGCACTGGGAGAGACTTTTCATGAATTGATGGCTCAGCTGTGTTTTTTTTTTGCTCTGGTTGAGATCCGGGCAGAACTTTTACTTATTTGTTGCTGCCATGTTTTCTCCCTACTTTGTACTATGACCGCCGGGACCGCTTCTGATAAAAGTGGAGGGTCCTTGTTGGAGGCGGGTTAGTCTGTTAGGCGCAGTACTCTCAATTTAATTTTTATTAAAACTGTTTATTTTTTTCTTTTTCACATTACTTTTGCAAAGATGGAAGAGGCTTTTACAAATTGTTTCATGCCAGCTATGTTTTTGATTCCCAAGTGGAACCTCCAATTCCATTTGTTCCTCATGCATTGAGAGAACTTTTGAGTTACAGAGATCACATTTTTAACCATGAGCCACCATTAGCTAAGTGGATACTGTTCAGGTGTCTCCTGTATCAGATATGCCGCAGCTTTCTCCCTCAAGTTTCCCAATCTTTACAGTCTCTACATGCAGTGCCCTGCGTTTCCTCTAATAATCCGGTAGGATTTTCTTTGCAGGATATTGCTACCCAGGTATCTTCTGCGGTATCTGAGGCATTGTCTGCTTTTTCCATGTTGCAGGGGAAGCATAAAAGGAAACTTAAGGAATCAGTGAGTAAGGTTTCTGAACAAGTTGTGGCTATCCAAGATGCTCCTTCCCACAAGTCG